>NC_068368.1:25824720-26124720 GCF_020536995.1 Dreissena polymorpha | reverse complement strand
CTCTTGTATTTAGGTTAGGGTCATGTTGGTTAAGAAATATGCAAAATATGGAAGCAATATGTCAAGGGACATAGGAAATATTTGGGGTGGTACGCAAACTATAACATTTGCACGCTAACGCCAATGCCGGGGTGAGTAGGATAGCTCCACTTTATATATTTCATATATAATAGTCGAGCTAAAAAGTAAATATACTATATTATTAACAACAAGCTTACCTCAATCACAACTTTAATGCAATGCTTATAACAATAAAGTTACAATGATATTTCATTGATTAAAACTAACTTATTACTATTGGTTGCCCGCACAGGCAACCATCTTTAGTATTTTGGTTGCCCAGATAAAGAATAACGAGCCCAGAAATATGTATATGTGTATATTATACTTTCTTTTAATAAAATAATAGATAATTAAATAAATTTGCTGACATTGCACTACTCAATGTTTGATGTTTTATTATGAGCCTGAATTTAATTATTTCCTATTCCTAAATAATGAATGTTATTTAACTAGTATTGATCCATTGTGGTCAATTGTTATTCAATTTTTATTGCACTGAATTGTTTTAAGCTTTAAAAAAAAACAAGTTGCCCGGCCGGACTATCAACTTTGGAAATTGAACTGCCCAGGCCAAAACTACTTGTCCTGGGCTCACGGGAAACCACTAATTTTCATCCCTGTATACCCTTTCATTTTCTGTTCTTCCATCCTATTCTCAAAATGAATTTTAAACCACAATACTTTATAATAACATTTGTATTGAATGCTAACCATATTATGACCCAAAAAACAATTTTACAAACCCGTAATCCAGTCGCAGCAAGTTTTTTTATTTAGTTTACCATTATCAGTGTTCTCTGTAAGACCGGCAGCGGGCCATTTCGCCGGTTACATTTACTCTAGACGCCAACTACTTTCCCCAAGTATATCAAGTAAAATGTCACAAATGCTTTAGTTTTACTGCATTGTTGCTGGCCATATAACTGGCTACTCAAATTTGTTTGGAAAACACTGAATTATGCATGACAAACACACAAAACTTAAAATCTTAGATTTGTTTTTAAAATAAATTGACACTTCCAGCTTGTCGCCATTAAAATCCAAAGATTCAAATAATTTTCCACGAGATACGTCAACAATTGCTTAATCAAATGAATGAAAAATAAAAGTAAAGAAAGCCGGATTTTACATAAATTCCAGGTTGATAAACACAACAAGATAAAGGTACCTTGTAGTCGGTGAGATATAATAATAATACATTTAGTAAGGCTCGTACCCTGGGTACGGTAAATATACTAAAACGTACCTGGGAATTTTAACACTAAATCGGTTGTTGTCGGCTATTTTGTACAAATATTAATATATGGTCACATTTATGTCAATTTTCTGTTCAATGGCATTTATATTATCAAAACTCATTGTTAAATCATTAATGTGATTTAATTTTAAATCTTAAATTGTTAAAAGTCGCATCATTGTATGACGTCGTCAAGTATAATATTTTCCGCGACGTTGCACATTAACTTTTTACCGCCATAGATTTTTTTAAAGAAACATTATTTGGTTTGCGAGGTCCGTTAAGTTGTGAACACCATATTCGGTATTTATATTATGTTTTAACAATTAATTCATGCTGTGTAATAAATATTGTTTAAGATATTTCGATATTGATTGAAAATGCTTCAAATTGTTATTTATGAAACCTCTTATTCTAACGAGTGTATGCTATTATAATATACTTTAAAAAGCTTATCTGTTGTACTATAATCTTATTATTCATTTTTTTATTGATAATTTCATTTATTGTAGAGAATCGTCAATTTTACATCTAGTCGCCAATGCTTGTTGTCAGTGTTAGTCGTAAATGCTTGTGATCATTGTCGTCAATGTTTGTCGTCAATCCTTAACGTCATTAAACATGAAGGAAATAAAAGCAGAAACAGAGATGTATTCTTGATTACTTGCTTATTCCTACGGCGTCCTCTCAACACTCATACTACAAAGCATGTTGATGCAGATTTTTTAAAAGAGAAGTTTGTTTAAAGGGGCCTTTTCACAGATTTTGGCATTTTTTTAACTTATTCATTAAATGCTTTATATTGATAAATGTAAACATTGGATCGTAAAAGCTCCAGTAAAAAATCAAGAAAAAAAATAAAAAAAGGAAAAAAACATTGCCCGGAGCAGGTTTCGAACCAGTGACCCCTTGAGTCCTGCCAGAGTCCTGAAGTAAAAACGCTTTAGCCTACTGAGCTATTCCGCCGAGTATACATTAATGACGTATTTTATACCTTATATAAGCAATCTTCGTAGTTTCACAAAATTTAACGACAAAATCAGAACTCTCCAAATTATTCAATCGTTTCGCGTTGCAACGCTTTATAATTTTTAGGTTTTAAAATCGTCAAAAGATGCATATAATGGCTATATTAGAGCATGGTTAATGTTCAGTATTACTGTTTCCTCACAAATATCATAACTAAAACGAAAACTTTCGTATCTGAAACAACTTTTTTCAATTTTGTCAATTTACCAAAGCGTGAAAAGATCCCTTTAAGGTAAACAATATTGTTTTACTTTAATCGGTAGCATGTTTAATGACATCGGATTTTTGGCAGATATACAATTAGGATACAATCTAATATTTGCGGGTATGTTTAAGTTTATTTACCTAACCCGGGGTACATGTAAGTAAAGTTACGAGTACCCGGGGTACATGTACCGGTAAGTAGTACCTGAGCCGAGAATGATCAATCGAGCCTTAGTAAGTGAGTGATGTATGGGATAACATGCACTGAGGGTGTATATTTTTCATGAACAAGTCAATTGAAGGTGTTAGAGATGCATTGATCCATAAGATTAAAAAGGGTAAATTAATTACTAATTAACCACGGGCTTATTAAAATTAAAACGATGACATTACATTGTACCAGCTGTTTATTGTTGTATACTGTAAGCTTGCAATATTTTAAATAATGTAAACAACTTACCTTGTATAAGTTGGCACATTGTTGTCAGGTGTAGAAACTATTATACTTATTTCTGTTAAGTTGCACTGGCTGAACCAAAAGAATTATGTAGTCGTTTCTAAATAATCACTAAACAACCTACTAATGCATATATGCTTGCCAGTTACTGAGTTTGTGCATTTCCATTCATTATACTATCGGCCTTGGCAAACAGCGTAGACTCAGTCAGATGAGACGCCGTGTGCTGTCTGCTATTTCGTTACGCAGATTCCCATATCCACTGGTGTTTTTATGTCAAATGTTATGGTTTTTCAATAGATCGTATACTTATCTACAAAACAGCGAATTAGCGTTCACTTAACATCATTTTTAATTATGTTATTTTGTTAATATTTTCTCGCGTTCTTTTCGAACCTGTATTGGCAGCCTTTGGTCGACGCCGTCTGCTATTTCGAATGCTGAAAATTTCCATATCCACTGGCGTTTTTTTATGTCAAATGTTTGTGTTTTCCAATGGATCGTATACTTATCTACAACACAAATAAGTAGCGTTCACTATACATCGTTTGTGATGATGTTATTTTGTAAATACTTTTTAAGCGTTCTTTCTGTCGAAGTCGGCCATTTTGACGGGTGTGAAAAAATACCGACGTTCCCGCAATTACCAAAATCCCCAGGAATCCCCGAGATCCCACGAAATCCCCAATAATATTGATTATTAATCGAAAAACTGCGTATTTTAATATAGATTGTTGCGAAATACACTGAAATAACTAATGAAACATTGTTTTTATGAAAGTTTGATTTCGGATATTTCGGTAGGGTATCGGTATATCCACATAACGCATTTTGTAATTCCGGTTATGTAAAACTTGCGAAATTTTTTCGTGATTTCATCAAAAACTAGATTTTTCCCAGGTATAACGCCTACGCCAACAGGTAGATCGCATTCTTGTCCTTATACATGTCAAATTTCAGCAAACGTGCTGAACCAGTTTTCAAGAAACTCAAATCGCGGTGATTCTCGCCACCTTAACGAAACTTAGCCCCCTTTATCATTCGTTCGAATGAACGTCATCAATGATGACGTCCAATACATCACTCATTCCATAAAATATTGTTTAGGTTTAAAAAATATCTATTTTCTACTAGAGTTGCGACACCTTAAGGGTTTCGCGGGATGGAATGAGTGGAGAGTTCAAATCAAATTGAAAATCGATTATTTCAAAATAAAAAATTGGTACGAAAAAATATGTGGGCAGTGGGTACGAAAAAAAAATAATTTGGGTACGAAAACAAATTTGAGTACGAAAAAAAAAAGGGTACGAACAAAATAAAGGTACGAAAAACTATTTGGGTACGAAAAAAATGGGTACGAATAAAAAATTAGGTACGAACAAATTTGTGTACGTAAAAAATTTGAGTACGACATATGGGTACGAAAAAATTTGGGTATGAACAAATTTGTGTACGAAGAAATAATGGGTACGAACATAATATGGGCAGGAAAAAAAACTAATTTGGTTACGAAAACAAATTAGAGTACGAAAAAATAAAGGAAACAAACAAATTAGGGTACGAAAATTTTTTGGGTACGAAAAAAATTTGTACAAATAAAAATTTGGGTACGAAACAAATTTGGGTACTAAAAAAATGGGTACGATTTTTTTTATTTGGGTACGAAAAAAATGGGTATGAAAAAAAAATTGGGTACGAACAAATTTGGGTACGAAAAAGATTGGTACGGAAAAAAAAATGGGTACGAACAAATTTTGGTACGAAAAACATACGGGTACGAAAAAAATGGGTACGAAAAAAAAATTGGGTACGAAAACAATTGGGAACAAAAAACATTTGGGTACGAAATAATGGGTACGAAAAAAAAAATTGTTACGAAAAAAAATTGGTACGAACAAAAATTTAGGTACGAAAAAAATGGGTACGAAAAAAATTGGGCACGAAAAAAAAGGGGTACGAAAAAAATTGGGTACGAAAAATTTGGATACGAAAAACATTTGGGTACGAAACTAATGGGTACGAATTTTTTTTTAGGTACGAACAAATTTGGGTACGAAAAACATTTGGGTACGACAAAAATGATTACGAAAATCGAAAAATTGGGGTATGAAAAATCTAATTTGAATTGTCTAGCCCGTGAATTGTCTCCTGGGGGTGAATTGTCTTGGTGTTGCTATTAAGGCTACATGTACTTCCGGCCAAGCCACGTGTTTATAGCGATTGCGCACTAAAAAACACCACTTTTTCGTGATTTTATTCAAAAATTAGATTTTTCCCAGTAATAACGAATACGCCAACAGGTAGATCGCGTTATATGTACAGTTAATGGAAAATTTCATAGGGCCATACATTGTAACTCTGTGAAAAATCATCAGAACCGGCTGATAATATGCATGTCTCCTCTTGGTAGTGAAGCTTCCCATTAAGTTAAATTGAATTCCAGTCATTAGTTGCTGAGAAATAGCCCGACAAAAATTATGCACGGACGGACAGACGAAGCGGCGACTATATGCTACCCCCTTAAAAAATTTGGGGAGAGCATAATAAAAAAGTTGTGGCAATTTAAAGGTGGTACGCAAACTTTAAAATAGATTTATCAATTATATGCTTATTCTTAGTGAAAAAAAGGCCATAATTGTTACAAAATGCTTGATACAGTTATCTGCTTTTGTTTATACATTGGGGTCATGTTGGTTAAGAAGCAAAATACATGTATGAAAGCAATATGTCAATGGACATAGGAAATATATTCGAGGTGGTACGCAAACATTCCAATGCGCGCACCTACGCCGGGGTGAGTAGGATAGCTACACTATATATATTTCATATATAATAGTCGAGCTAAAAAGTAAATATACTATAAACAACAAGCTTACCTCAATCACAATTTTAATGCAATGCAGTTAAACAATAAAGTTACAATGATATGCCAGGGATTGAAACTAACTTTTTACTATTGTGGGCAACCATCTTTAGTATTTTGGTTGCCCAGATAAAGAATAACGAGCCCAGAAATATGAACATGTGAATATTATTATACATTTTTTAAATAAAATAATAGATAATTATATACATTTGCTGACAATACACATGTTCAATGCATGATGTATTATTATGAGCCTGAATTGAATCATGTCCTATTCCTATATAATGAATGTTATTTAACTAGTATTGATCCATGGTGATCAATTGTTTTTCAATTTTTATTGCACTGAATTGTTTTAAGATTTAAAAAAAAACAAGTTTACCAACTTTTGAAATTGAGTTGCCCAGGCCAAAATCTACTTGCCCCGGGCTCATGGGAAACCACTTATTTCCATCCCTGTATGCTCTTCATTTTCTGTTCTTCCATCCCATTCTCAAAATTAATTTTAAAGCACAATATTTTTTAATAACATTTGTATGAATTACTAACCATTATCACCCAAAACACAATTTTACAACGCTGTAATCGTGTCGTAGAGATTTAGTTTACTATTATCAGTGTTCTCTTTAAATACCGGCAGCCAGCGATTCTGCCCGTTACATTTACTCTTACATTTACATGACGGCTTTTTTTCCCAAATATATCAAGTAAATGTCATAAATGCTTTTGTTTTACTGCATAGTTGCCGGCCATATAACTGGTACTCAATTTTCTGGAAAACACTGAATTATGCATGAAAAACACACAATACTTAAAATCTTAGATTCGTTTTTAAAATAAATTGACACTTATAGCTTGTCGCCATTAAAATCCAAAGATTCAAATAATTTTCCACGAGGTACGTCAACAATTGCGTAATCAAATGAATGAAAAATAAAAGTAAACAAAGCCGGATTTTACATAAATTCCAGTTTGATAAACACAACAAGGTAAAGGTACCTTGTAGTCGGTGAGATATAATAATAATACAGTTAGTAAGGCTCGTACCCTGGGTACGGTAAATATACTAAAACGTACCCGGGAATTTTAACACTAAATCTGTTGTTGTCGGGTATTTTGTAAAAATTAATTATGTTTACATTTATGTCAATTTTCTGTTCAATGGCATTTATATTATCAAAACTCATTGTTAAAATCAATGATGTGATTTAATTTTAAATCTTAAATTGTTTAAAGTCGCGTCATTGTATGACGTCGTCAAGTATAATATTTTCCGCGACATCGCACGCTCACTTTTTACCGTCATAGATTTTTTTAAAGAAACATTATTTGGTTTGCAAGGTCCGTTAAATGGGGAATGGTTAAATGGTATTTATATTATGTTTTAACAATTAATTCATGCTGTGTAATAAATATTGAATAAGATATTTCGATATTGATTGAACATGTTTCAAATTGTTATTTATGAAACCTCTTATTCTAATGAGTGTATGCTATTATATTATACTTTGAAAAGCATATCTGTTGTACTATAATCTTATTATTCATTTTTTATTGTTAATTTCATTTATTGTAGAGAATCGTCAATGTTACATCTAGTTGCCAATGCTTGTCGTTAGTGTTAGTTTTCTATGCTTGTTATCATTGTTGTCAATTTTAGTCGTCAATCCTTATCGTCATTATACATGAAGGAAATAAAAGCAGAAACAGAGACGTATTCTTGATTACTTGATTATTCCTACGGCGTCCTCTCAACACTCATACTAAAAAGCATGTTGATGCAGATTTTTTAAAAGAGAAGTTTCTTTAAGGTAAACAATATTGTTTTACGTTAATCGGTAGCATGTTTAACAATATCGGGTTTTGGGCGGATATACAACTCGGATACAATCTAATATTTGCGGGTATGTTTAAGTTTATTTACCGTACCCGGGGTACATGTAAGTAAAGTTAAGAGTACCCGGGGTACATGTACTGGTAAGTAGTACCCGAGCCGAGAATGACCAATCGAGCCTTAGTAAGTGAGTGATGGTGTATGGGATAACATGCACTGAGGGTGTATATTTTTCATGAACAAGTCAATTGAAGGTGTTAGAGATGCATTGATCCATAAGATTAAAAAGGGTAATTAACCACGGGCTTATTAAAATTAAAATGATGACATTACATTGTACCAGCTGTTTATTGTTGCAATATTTTAAATAATGTAAACAACTTACCTTGTATTAAGTTGGCACATTGTTGTCAGGTGTAGAAACTTTTTATACTTATTTCTCTTAAGTTGCACTGGCTGAACCAAAAGAATTATGTAGTCGTTTCTAAATAATCACGAAACAACCTACTAATGCATATATGCTTGCCAGTTACTGAGTTTGTGCATTTCCATTCATTATAGTATCGGCCTTGGCAAACAGCGTAGAATCAGATGAGACGCTGTGTGGTGTCTGCTATTTCGTTACGCTGAAGATTTCCATATCGGATTATCCGCGGGTGTTTTTATGTCAAATGTTATGGTTTTTCAATAGATCGTATACTTATCGTCAAAACAGCGAATTAGCGTTCACTTTATATCATTTCTGATGATCTTATTTTGTAAATATTTTCTGAGTGTTAATTCCTACGTTGCTATGTCGTCAGCCATTTTGACGGTTGCTTTGTTTACTTTCGGTTTCCACTATAAACGAAATTAATTGATTTGCTGCTCGCGTTTATTTATTGATTAAATAATAAATTATTAAACCCTAATAATATAATTGTCTCAATATCATTTATATTCAAGATATTATCGGATAAATAGAATACCATTCTAATACCAGTATGTACTTACATTTATCTCGGAAAGCCTAGCCGTGTAAACCTCTCTTCAACTCGTCGCACACAATACGTTGAATAACACATAGATTTATGTCATGTTTATTAAAAAACCACACTGTGCACAAAAGACATGCATGTGTACTTCCGATTGATATTCAAACACAATTATTACGTCTTTGTTTATCGATTAAACGCCTAACTTTATATTAAATTAATAACGCGTAACGTCAGTTTCTTTGTTTCGTAGCAAGATGGAAGCTAGCCTAAGCGCCTTTCATGACGTCATGCGCGCGTGCTCTTTCCCATAAAAATATTTAAACGCAAAATACTCGAAAACTTGATTTTTCCCAGGTATAACGCCTACGCCAACAGGTAGATCGCATTCTTGTCCATATACATGTCAAATTTCAGCAAACGTGCTCGGCCAGTATTCAAGCGCCACAAATCGCGACTATATGCGCCAGCTTAACGAAACTTAGCCCCCTTTATCATTCGTTCGAATGAACGTCATCAATGATGACGTCCAATACATCACTCATTCCATACTAGAGTTGCGACACCTTAAGGGTTTCGCGGGATGGAATGAGTGGGGAGATGAAATAAAATTGAAAACCTATTTCTTTTTGTGCATTTAATGATGGTAACCAAAGTTCTCGCAAAAATTTAATATACATATCACATGAAATTAATCATAATACTCGCAGACATGTTTATTGTTTCGAAGCCGTTCGATTAGCTACCTTAAAAAGTAGAACTTCAATTCCTATGACTATAATATTAAAAACGTGAAAAGAGCAAACCACTGCATTGTGTCGGAAATCCCCATCTTAAACACTATCGACTAGCATTAAGCCTTTTTCTGTGTCTACAAAATTCTGTGTATTTTATTGAAACATCATTATAGCTTTGCGTTCAAGATAGTGTTGAATTCATTTTGCAATGCAATCAGAGCTTTGATTTTATATTACGAAATGTACTACGCAGTACATTGTATGACGTCATTTCGGTGACGAAATACAATAGTTTTATTTACACTCTCTGGAATTTATGGACATGTCGCGGACGTTGTGTTTTTTATTTGTAAACTATTTGTTTAAAGCATCGAACGATTGCAAAACGTATTTCGGATTGTGTGTTCATCATGCATAAATGTAAACATAGATAAAATACAATACAATTGTGTGGTTTGAACTAAGTTTCGATAAAGACATGGATTAATAAAGGTGGAAGTACATATTGTTTCAAGGTGTTTGTTATAAACTTTGGATTAAAGTAGTCAACTTATTGTTACAAACATTGGATTAACGATGTCATTTAGATAAGCGTGACGTTTATACCTAATTAAGTATTTTTATAACTCTTGTTAAAGCTGAAATTGAGTCATCAAATTTCGCTACAAAACGGTGTCAGTTGCAATAGATATTTAAATGTGCTACGTTAAATTATTATTATGTTTGATTATTTTGTTTATTTGTTACGCACTTTATGCTGCTAATTGTGTTACTCACGGCAAGCCTCGCCGTGTAAACCTTTCTTCAACTCGTCGGACAAATTCAAGTACACGTGATACTTGCATTGTATTTTATTTTTTCTGTGAATTTGATGATGGTCACCAAAGATATCGCAGGGATTTTAATATACATGAAACTATTTCAATTAGTGCTATTTTGAGAAGTCCGTCCCCGCTCTGCCGTTTGTTATTGTTTATATCATACTATTTTGCTTATCTATATAAACATTTCTCAAAACCGGCTTTCCGTACTTTTATTTTGCATGCAACTGATTGCGCAATTATGACGTATGTTGTGTGACGTAATTTATTTGTCAAAACAAACAATTTTAAGTTAAATTCTCTGGATGTTTTTAACAGTTATTGATTTGTTTAAAGCATCGAACGAATGCAAAAACGTATTTCGGATTGTGTGCTTATCATACATAATTGTTATTGTTATAAATATTGGATTATCGTCGTCATTAAGGTAAGCGTGTTGTTTATACTAAATTGATTTGCTGCTGACGTTTATTTATTGATTCAAAACCCTAAATTAATAATGTATTTGTCTCATGATTATCATGTTTGTTAAAGATATTATCGGATAAATAGAATACCATGTTAATACCAGTGTGTACTTACATTTATCCGACACATCTCGGAAAGCCTCGCCGTGTAAACCTTTCTTCAACTCGTCGCACGCAATAACTTAGATTTATGTCATGAATATCTAAACAACCACACTCGATCTGCACAAAAGACATGCATGTGTACTTCGTATTGATATTCAAACACAATTATTACGTCGTTGTTTATAGATTTAACGCCTAACTGTATATATATTGAATTAATAACGCGTAACGTCAGTTTCTTTGTTTCGTAGCAAGATGGAAGCTAGCCTTAGCGCTTTCATGACGTGACGTCACAATGTTTATCTTTGCGCGTGTGGTTTCCCATACAAAATATTTAAACACAAAATACTCGAAAAGTTGTTTTTTCCTAGATATGACGACAACGCCAACAGGTAGATCGCATTCTGGTTCATATACATGTCAAATTTCAGCAAACGTGTTGGGCCAGTTTTCAATTGACTCAAATCGCGACTATATGCCCCAACTTAACGAAACTTAGCCCCCTTTATCATTCGTTCAATTGAACGTCATCAATGATGACGTCCAATACATCACTCATTCCATAAACTAGACTTGCGACACCTTAAGGGTTTCGCGGGATGGAATGATTGGGGAGATCATATACAATTTTCAGCTTTCCGGAAGCAAGGACCCTCTGGACGTGAAACATCAGCTTTCCAACACTAAATGATTCCAGTTCCAAAGCACATATTGCATTAGTTCAATGGGAAGAACATAAAACGTCATATTCACAAATCTCTGAAAAACAAACAGTGCTAAAAAATATTTAAAGTAGTCATTTACTATTTAATTGATTATGTCCTCTGATTGTTGCATTTTTAATTTAAATATGTGTTCCTATATGCATTTATTGTTGTATTGACTTAAAAAACTAAAATGGATGCCAATTCTTAGTTTGCTGTCTAAGTCTACCCTAAAATTATACATGTTTCTTGCATAATTGAATTATCAAAAACTGCATACTTGTAAAGGCATTGTCAGAGTTATTTGGTTAAGTTAGAGACAAAGTAAAGCAAATATATTCATTTTTCTTAAAATGAATCATCCTCTGAAGCCCCCACTGGGATTCAAACCCAGATCTCTTTCCTCTAGGAAGGAAAGTATTCTATCTTGAAATACAAGGGCAAGTAAGAGGACAATTTGCAATTTTAAACCTATAAACATATAAACTTAATTTTTCACATGACCTTAGAAACAACACAGACATCTCTGAATCTGAAATACATTACAGTTACAATTCAGGTTTTTAGTATTGTGCATTGTACATGAATGTTTAAATATTGTATTTATCCTTGGTACACAGAACTGCCTAAAGATGCGTAAAATACCAGTATTCAAATCTGAAAATATCCCATGTGTTTGTTTCACTCTGTAAGTATCCCTATTTTATTTCAATAAAGAAGTTTTTCCTTCTCCTGAAAATTTAACTAAATGTCAGTTATGCTACTTTTTCATTCAGCAAATTACATGTGTCCGTAATGTCAATTTTGAAAATTTGGTAAAAACATTAATTTTACCAAAAAGGTAGACTTAATATTATTTAACAGTTGATGTATGTCACCTTAATAAAAAAAACAAAAATGGGAAAGAAATAAAATGTTTAAAAATGTCAGTTACATGACTTATAACATTAAGTAGACGATATAGCTTTGATACTTTAGGATACGAGTAGACCTTAACACAAATAGGATAAGAGTAGACCTGAACACAAAATTTACCCAAATTTTCAATTTTCTAACTATAAAAGGGGGCATTATTCTGTCAAAAAACAGAAAAAAATGGGTACGAAAAAAATGTGTGTACGAAAACAATTGGGTAAGAAAAAATTATGCCATAAATATATGCTAAAATAGCTTGGGGTCTTGACCACCAAAACAGCTTGGATTTTAATTATGCTGAAATAACTCGGGGTCATGACCACCAAACTGGCTTAGAATTAAATTATGCTGAAATAGCTCAGGATCTTGACCACCAACCTGGCTTGGATTTTTATTATGCTGAAAAAGCTCGGGATCTTTACCACCAAACTGGCTTGGATTTGAATTATGCTCATAGTTCGGGTTCTTGACCACCAAACTGGCTTGCATTTTAATTATGCTGAAATAGCTCAGGATCTTGACCATCAAACTGGCCTTGATTTTAATAATACCGAAATAGTTCAGGATCTTGACCACTAAACTGACTTGGATTTTAAATATGCTGAAACAGCTCGAGGTCTCGGCCATGAAACTGGCTAGGATTTTAATTATGCTGAAAAAGCTCGGGGTCTTGATCACCAAACTGGCCTGGATTTTAATTATACCGAATTAGTTCAGGATCTTGACCACTAAACTGACTTGGATTTTTATTATGCTGAAATAGCTCGGGGTCTCCGCCACCAAACTGGCTTGGATTTTAATTATGGTTAGAAAGCTCGGGGTCTTTACCACAAAAATTGACCACCAAACTGGCTTGAATTTTAATTATACCGAAATAGTTCAGGATCTTGACCACTAACCTGACTTGGATTTTAATTATGATGAAATAGCTCAGGGTCTCTGCCACCAAACTGGCTTGGATTTTAATTATGGTGAGAAAGCTCGGGTCTTGACCACAAAAATGGCTTGGATTTTAATTATGCTGAAATAGCTTGGGATCTTTACCACCAAAGTGGGCGGGGCCCTGGGGTGGGTAATGTGAACATGGATGGTCGAGACACTGTGTTGTCATAAGAAATCTTTAGTGTTAATTTGAAGTCAATTGGTGAAAAATGGTGCGGCAGAGGCCGACGCGTATTCCCATGCCGCATGTTTGACCCAGGGGGCGCCCCAGGGTTGGTAATGCGGCCATGCATGGTTGAGATTGACCGTAACTATTGTCTTAAGAGATTTCGAGTGCTTGACAGGTTAATGTAAGCCATCATGGAGACAGGTGGTTTATGTGGGCTGGTGGTAATTTAAAAGATGAAGTTTCAAAAATAATTATAAAAATAAAATTTGGGGGGGGGGGGGGATTCTGGGGTGGGGCATGGGGGATAGTTTGGGTGCAGTGCATTGTGGTATGTCAGGTTAGTGTTGTATTGTCAAAGTATGAATCAAATGTGATCATAAATAAAGAAGTTATGGCAATTTAAGCAAAATGTTCAATTATCTAAGTATAAAAGGGGCAATAATTCTGTCAAATGCTTGATACAGTTTTCTTCTCTTGTTTATAGATTGGGATCATGTTGGTAAAGAAGTATGCAAAATATGAAAGCAATATGGCAAAGGACATAGAAAATATTTGAGGTGGTATGCAAACTTTAACATAGATTTATCAATAATATGCATATTCTTAGTATAAAAGGTTAATAATTCTGTCAAAATGCTTGATACAGTTGTCTGCTCTTGTTTATAGATTGGGATCATGTTGGTAATGAAGTATGCAAAATATGAAAACAATAAGTCAAAGCAATATGGCAAAGGACATAGAAAATATTTGAGGTGGTATGCAAACTTTAACATAGATTCATCAATAATAGGCATATTCTAAGTATAAAAGGGGCAATAATTCTGTCAAAATGCTTGATACAGTTGTCTGCTCTTGTTTATAGATAAGGGTCATGTTGGTAAAGAAGTACATGTATGCAAAGTATAAAAGTAATTTGTTAAAGGACAAAGAAAATATATGGGGTAGTACACAAACTTTAACATGTGCACGCTAACAGTAACGCCGACGTGATCAGGATAGCTCCATTATATATATTTCATATATATTAGTCAAGCTAAAAATGAGTGAAAATCTCTGACCCGTCTCCACCCCATCCCCTTTAACTTTTGACCCAGGGGTCAGATCAAAATTCCAAATAGTGCAGGGTCGCACATAATGCTCATAGCTACCATGTGTTTAAGTTTCAAGGTTCTAGTGCTTATGGTGTAGGAGATAGTGGCTAGGACAGACGGACAGACTGATGGTGGAGATAACCACAATGAACCTGTTAACAGCCAACTAACGCTGCCAACAAAGCACAAGCTTTACGTGTCAGGATGCGGCACTATCTATACAAACTGCATAAGGAATTACAAGACGCTTAGGGTTTGAGGGACACCAAACCTGATTATGAGTCTTCCACACCTTAAGCATCTTAATAACCCTTTGCATGCTGGGAAATTTGTCGTCTGCTAAAATGTTGTCTGCTGAATTTCTAAAATAAGCATTTTCTTCAAAAAAATTTCAAAGAATACTATCAGAATAGCAAACAGTTTGGATCCTGATGAGACGCCATGTTCTGTGGCGTCTCATCTGGATCCAAACTGTTTTCAAAGGCCTTTAAAATTCGGTTCCCGCACTGAAAGGGTTAAATATACTTATTTGCTTGTGTACATGTACCTGATAATAAATTATTATTATTACCTGTTTTGGCATCAACAAGCTTTATCAATAGGCCCTCAAATTTTGCACATAAACGCTACACGATCAACCAATATGCCTTTTCATTTCAAGTCGGAAAGCAATTTAGCCCTTATTCGGCCATAATAGGGTGGAGGAACTATTTAAAATACAACTATTCCAGATACAAAAATATGAATTCATTTATTTAATGCACTTATTTTCTTCTCTTTTGCTACGAAATGACCATAAACCAGCTTTCCAAGTCATATTTTGCACTAGCAGATGATATTTCTTTTTTTACATATGAAAGGTAAAAAGAAATTCAAGCAGCATTTTATAATATAAATTTTAAAATGCACTCAATCATGCACTTCCAAACAATATTATTGTAATTCTGTTATTTATAATCATATTAATAATGCCTCATTTTTCTCAAGTTTATGGTTTACTATCTATTTTTCCCAATTTTATGGTTTATCTTGATTATTTTCTGAATTCAAAAGGCACTGGCTTAAAAAAAAATGTCTATGCATGTAACTGTATATTGAAATCTCTTTATGAGTGATTATAAATGCATGATAAAATTCTAACATGTTATGTAATAGATAAATCTATATTGTTTGTATTTTTTCGTAAACATTATTAGCCACCGTTGTGGTCAAACATATTTTTTTGTTTTATTAATGACGTTGTTTCACAGATTACTGTAACAGAGCTACAGATAAGGTGGGCATTTGTGCAAATATCCAATGTAAAATTGCCGATTACGCATAGAAAAATAAAACCATGCGTTCCGAAACCCCATTGAAATTGCCGATTACGCATATCATATTTTTCCTTTGCATAACGAGTAAATTTGTCCCGGAAATACCCTGGTCCGAAATACCCGGATTCTTTCCGCTTTGTCCAAGCGCTTTCAGTATAACCTTCAGCACAATAATATGTACGGAAAAAAGTGTCTTTGTGACTACGTGTTATTGTTGTGAAAATGTCGAAATCGTGAGGCCTTAAAAATGGAAACATCGTATCCTAGGCACAAAGAAACTCAATTTTAAGATATTTAACCGCAGGCAACACAAAATCAGAAGCGGAAAATATAGTGAAACTAATTCTTGACAATATTATGTCGGAGGCAATCGCTGTCAGTGCTTACATTGTAAGAAAACTGGTGGAAAAAATCTTTTTTTTTTAATCAAGACTGTATATTATGGATACATCTACATAATGACACAAAATCTCTGAAACTAATCAATTAAGAGTGGAACTACAACCAGCTTATTCAGGTAAGCAGGTGAGAATTTAAGACAATGAACATACCCAATTTTAAAACAAAGGTACCCAATTGTCAATTAAAGTACCCGGTAGTGGGTACCGACTTTTTTGTACCCAATTGAATATGAAAATACCCAATTGAACTCAAAAGTAGTGAGTATTAACCCAATTACTCAGAAAAGTTATCTGGAGCTCTGCTGTAACGTACAATCTTTATACGGAATGAAGGAGTTTTTATTTACAAGTACACTTTTTGTATTTTTTTGATAGTCTACTTAATTTTTGTTTTACTGTTAAATAAAATAACGCCGCACGCGTCAGACTAATGTCGTTAAAATCTAGAGTTTAAATGAAATTATGTCACACGATATACATATAAAAATATTTAACTGCATGTCCGACTTGTCGTCATTAAATTCAAGTCGTCATTAAATTCAAGATTTAAAATGAAAATACGTCACAAGATATATGTACTTCATACCATACGAGTTTTTTAGGATATTTTAAGATCTGAATACTGGTATTTTACATGTGTTAAACTTAAACTGTAATGTATCGCAGATTCAGAGATGTATGTTTTGTTGTAAAGGTCATTTAACCCAACATATCTCAGACACAAAGAGTGTCCCAATTTGTGCAAACAATTAAATTAAAACTAAGACATTTATCGATTGTCATTACCTGCTGTATAATTTATTTGTGTACTGACATATATTCAATTGTGGTGAAATCAACCGGGATCACCTTGGTGAGAATCTGGTGGAAAAATCACTGCACTAACCTGAGGCATCAGAGTGTCATGATTGATTGCTCAGTTGTACATATTTTTCTAATTCTGGCTACCATAACTTTAAATGTCGCTTTTTATGATTTTTGACTGGCGCGACTTTATAGTTATGGACCAACCCCATTAGGAAAGTCAACCAGAAAATGCCGAAAGTCGACAGTTAACAAATACCGGTCCAAAACAGCTTTTAAATGCAGTTATTGGCCCATATCAATCACTTGATTGGAAAGATTGACATTTTTCACATTTAACTGATACATTCTTTCACAAAATACTATCTTAAACATTTAAAATTTATCTATTCTGCTCTTACATATCGAGAAAAACAGCGATGTGACAGACTTTCTTGAAATGCGAATCTCCCGAGATTTCACGGTCATATGATGGTATTTCTACTTTTAGTAACATACCATGTGCTCAAGTGTTTTCAAATTCAGAATGACATTTCCCGGTATTTAAGAATATTCTGGCTTGTTTTGTGAACAAATTGTAGTGTAAATACAAACTCAAAGTAAATATTTAAAACTACCCGATTCACACTGAAATCATTTTTATAATCCACCAAACTTGTTGTTAATCACAAATAATAGATTTCAGAAAACGAAAGTAATGTTTACAATTTCAGCAAAAAATGTCAAGGTCGTTCGAAAGTATCCAAATTAAAACTAGTCTTGGACAAAGCGACAATGGCGTCAAAATTGTGAATTTCAGACTGATGAGAGTTATTTTCATCTATTG
Source organism: Dreissena polymorpha (assembly GCF_020536995.1). Taxonomy (NCBI): domain Eukaryota; kingdom Metazoa; phylum Mollusca; class Bivalvia; order Myida; family Dreissenidae; genus Dreissena; species Dreissena polymorpha. The sequence continues at coordinate 26,106,758 of NC_068368.1, read as the reverse complement.
TAAGATGCAGTTGAAACATTTGAACCTTAAAATATTCCTCGGTGCAGTAATTTATATTCATTCACCAATATATGTAGAAATGTATCCAAGAAAATGAGTATTCTTTGATTTATAGCGTGACATAAATTAAATATGTTACGACTCTGGTTGAATTTCGATACGGGGTTGGCTTCATCATACAGGTATGTCAATACTATATCAGTGTCCGACAAATTTCTTATTTTTCAGGGAGCCCACTGGGCTACCAATAAAAATATTTGGTAGCCCATATAATTTTCCTACAAAATGATAAGATGCAGGTTTTCATCTTTATTTTATTTCTTCATTTACATATATACATAATATGTATACATACATATACATAATACAGCAAGTAGTCTGATGTACACAGTCAATATTGTTAATTAATGTTACAGTACAGGCACCTTGTACTTAAATGTAAATGTACCAAAGAAAATCATATACTACATGTAGATATTACATGTATGTGCACATGTATGTGTACTTAAATTCGGACAGCACGTTAAGTTGGAAACGTAAATAAAGCGTTTAGATGATCAATACGACTGACTCGTATGGTGTTAATCAATGCAATAGCTCTTTTTAACAACAAATACCGAGTTTCAAGAAATCAAGAGTATTAAATCATTTATTTACTTGTGTCCGACTTTAAGTTCTGTCCGAATTTACGTATTGCATCCGTATGTTACGACACTAGTGTGCAGTCAGTATACAATACAATAATTGTTTCAATAATGAAGGAACTGATACAGTGTAACGGTAACGATACAGCGTGTTTACATTATATTTTATTAAGAGGAAATGTCAATGCCAAATAATTCGCGAGATACCCCGGTACTTTAGTTGAAATTCACAACGAAACTTTTAATGGAAATTAAATGATCTCAATGATGTACCCGCTACGAAATTTTTATTTACAAATAAATACACCCATGCCAATTTGTGCGCGCTTTTTATCTGGACCAGGGGCCTATACGTTTGTATAGGTCCCTGTCTGGACAAAGAAATTCATTTATTAAATGTAGAATTTTGTAACCTAAAATAACTGTACACAACGTGTGCAAACCGTCGCAGGTGATTTACGCAAGTTGCAATTGAACGGTCCTGATTGGGAGCTTATTTCATCATATCTTTAAATAGAATCATATGCCGAAATTCAATTGACACTTTAGAAAATTTCAAACGTTTGTGTTTATGACTCTCAATGTCTATATTACCCTCCCATAATTTGGTTTAAAAAAAATTAAATTGGGCATATATGGAATTATTGATTAACAGTCGATCAATCCAATTATTAATTGACAATGCAAACTAATTAGCAGGTGTTAACCGCGTTGTTATTAATATTCATTTTCGGTTTCGTTACCGTTTTGAAGAATCCGCTATTGTTTTGATTTATTTAATGTTCGGCATCCTTGGATATTTAACGACATCAAAAACGTAGTCGCTCTTACTCATAGTTGCGGTTAACAAAGAATTCCAAACTGCGAAATGATGTTGCATCATGTGCGCCAACTATTCAACCGGCTCTCATTATATTATTAGCAGACGACAAATGTTGATTCTGATTGAATGATTAAAATTCACTCTTACTGTTTACGACATTACCGCAAGTGATCGGTGACTGATAAGATAATTGATTGCACTTTGTTATCGGATTATAAACAAGACACGGTGTAGAAACACATGGTCAGCGTGTTTATTCTACGTATGTCTGTCAATAAAACGGGCTACCGCTCTTATAGATTTATAGTAGCCCGGCGGGCGTCAGCTGGAACATTTCAGTAGCCCGATGAAAAAATTCTGTAGCCCCCGGGCTCCGGGCAATGGATTTGTCGGACACTGCTATATAAATTGTACGCTGAAGTTTCTTTAGCTAATATTTTTCTTATGTTGACAGACCATTGACATTGCTGGGGTTTGTTGAGATAAATACTTATTATCATCAGGGGCAGGAAGACATTATAGACATTAAACAGCGTATCATTACGTAGACAACAGTTGCACAACTGTATGCGTAAAAGGTAAATCAGTATATTAATAATTATGTTGACAACTAGCTTACGTAGCAACGTCCGAAAATATGAAATATCCGACATCTATTTCAATATTTAAAATTCAAGATATAATGACTACTGAACTGTTTTACTTTAAGGAAAAAACAGTAAAAGTATGTTTTTAATGAAAATGAAACACAACAAACAATATACTTATCATGATAACGGCTAAACGACTTATTATCCCAATATAACACTGTCATTGAATCGCACATTTCAATTTAAAATTATTCCCCTTGAAAGTTAATGCATATTGATATAACGAATTCATCAAACGTTATCAAACATGAGTAATTTGCATTGCATCGGATTCCCACAATATTATGTGGATGTAAATCGGATCCGGTTGTTGTTTATGTGTCAAGCTCATTTTGCCAGTGAGATACTTAAATTACTTGCGTAGTAAAATCGGCTAGATTGAACTTTACCGGTACGGAGTTGTTTACCACTATCAAATCTACTGTAAAGTACACAAAGATACTTACATAATTCTGCCGTATCTGTCTGAATAAACATCCGCTGCACAAAATATAGACATTTGTATTAATGATTATTAAACACAATCATATTTTTCTGTGTTTATTGAATTAATGACACTGAGTTTCTTTGTTGCGTTACAAGATGGCGGATCTCTAGCGCTGTTTGTGAAGTGACGTCACAATGTTTATTTGAGCGCGTGCCCGTTCCCACAAAAAAAGTTTAAACACAAAATACTCGAAAACTTGATTTTTGCCAGGTATAACGCCTACGCCAACAGGTAGATCGCATTCTGGTCCATATACATGTCAAATTTCAGCAAACGTGTTCGGCCAGTTTTCAAGACTCCCAAATCGCGGCTATATGCGCCAGCTTAACGAAACTTAGCCCCCTTAATCATTCGTTCGAATGAACGTCATCAATGATGACGTCCAATACATCACTCATTCCATATAATGTACAAAATTCAAGAATTGTATTTATGAAATTATGGTTGTTGTGATAAAAGATTTATTAATAATGTTCTACAATTATTAATTTATAAATACCAACTACGTAACAAAAGATTGATGGTTAATTGTTTTGTAGCAATATACATGTACTTCAAGGGAAATTTTCAAAGATTTTGCTTTGTTTCGTGTGTTTTTTCAGTTAATATTTATTTCTTTACACATCGTTTACATTTGGCATAACCCCAACTTACTTTAGGTGCACGATACAAAGTTTAATTATTTTTATGGTGTTTAATAAGTGTTGTGACTTTTGGAAGCAAGATCTAACGCGCTAGGGCATTAAGGCTGTATAACTTATCAGCGTATTTAACATTCAATGTTATTAATACGCACATTTTGCAAATTATCAATTAAGAGCGTTATAAATGCTTATATAGTTTACATACTTATATGAATGGTTACCCATACACGAAATTACATTTTAATCTTTTCTTTTGGTAAAGAATGTTATTTCAGTTGTTTTAACACAATGTTTACATACTTTATTGGATATATGATTTTTCTTAAAAAAAAAAGTCCTTTTGCCAATTGGTGAACTCGTTTCTTTAATTAAAACAAGTATTTAACAAACTATGTGGAAGATTTAGATGTCTATAAAATAACTGTTCGGTAATTTATTTTTTCAGTTGAACTTGCTGTTGACTTTAAGTGAAAATTTAGATTTTATTTAGACGATTTAATATATAATTATAAAATTAAAATTGTACACAGAGTGCAATGAATTAATATATACTTTATCGTAATTGAATGCTCGCATAATTGATTGGTGTAGTAATGGATTCAGCGGTGGACACAGATCGTGTCTGAAATTAAACAAATAACATTTTTCTTAAAAAATAAACATCTGAATTATATCCGTCCTACCCAGAATAACACCAAATAATTACTAATACCAGGAAAGGCTGAAAAAGAATGTAACATCATTCATAAAACAGTTTTCGTCGAAACCTCAGTTATGTACGTGCACGAGGCATGAATAGTGCACTAATGGGAACTCATATACATAATTTTGCTAGTACGGTATTTTTAAGTTAATAATGTATTCTGTATTATCTATTATTTTGAATTATAACTCACAAATATTTCGAAGCCTAGTGACTCCGAAACAATTCCGGAAATTCTAACTAGTGCCTGGTTGTAGACTTGTGATTGTCAAAAACAAAAGACGATCTGGCTTGTCTTTGGTCGGACCCTGATTACAGACGTAGCCTATTAACATCCACAGACTCTCTGTCTGACTTGTGACCAGACTAAGCCTATTAACACCCACAGACTCCCTGTCTGACTTGTGACCAGACTTCGCCTATTAACACCCAAATACCCCCTCTCTGACTAGTGACCAGACGTCGCCTGTTAACACCCACAGACTCCCTGTCTGACTTGTGACCAATCGTAGCCTATTTACACCCAGAGACTCCCTGTCTGACTTGTGACCAGTCGTAGCCTATTCACACCCACAGACTCCCTGTCTGACTTGTGACCAGTCGTAGCCTATTTACGTCCACAGACTCCCTGTCTGACCTGTGACCAGTCGTAGCCTATTCACACCCACAGACTCCCTGTCTGACTTGTGACCAGTCGAAGCCTATTAACACCAACAGACACCCTGTCTGACTTGTGACCAGACGTAGCCTATTAACACTCACAGACTCTCTGTCTGACTTGTGACCAGACGTAGCCTATTTACACCCACAGACTCTCTGTCTGACTTGTGACCAGACGTAGCCTATTAACACAAAAGACTCCCTGCCTGAATTGTGACCAGTCGTAGCCTATTAACAACCACAGACTCTCTGTCTGACCTGTGACCTGTCGTAGCCTATTAACACCCACAGACTCCCTGTCTGACTTGTGACCAGTCGTAGCCTATTAACACCCACAAACACCCTGTCTGACTTGTGACCAGACGTAGCCTATTAACACCCAAAGACTCCCTGTCTGACTTGTAACCAATCGTAACCTATTAACACCCACAGACTCCCTGTCTTACGTGTGACCAGTCGTAGCTTATTTACACCCACAGACTCCCTGTCTGATTTGTGACCAGCCGAAGCCTATTAACACCCAGAGACTCTCTGTCTGACTTGTGACCAGTCGTAGCCTATTAACACCCAAAGACTCCCTGTCCGACTTGCGACCAGTCATAGCATATAAACACCAAAAGACTCCCAGTCTGACTTGTGACCAGACATAGCCTATTAACACCCAAAGACTCCCTGTCTGACTTGTGACCAGACTAAGCCTATTAACACCCACAGACTCCCTGTCTGACTTGTAACCAGTCGTAACCTATTAACACCCACAGACTTCCTGTCTTACGTGTGACCAGTCGTAGCTTATTTACACCCACAGACTCCCTGTCTGATTTGTGACCAGCCGAAGCCTATTAAGCCCAGACACTCCCTGTTCGACTTGTGACCAGTCTTAGCCTATTATCCCCAGAGACTCCCTGTCTGACTTGTGACCAGTCGTAGCATATTGATATCCAAAGACTCCCTGTCTGACTTGTGACCAGACGTAGCTTATTTAATACCACAGGCTCCCTGTCTGACATGTGACCAGTCGTAGCCTATTAACACCAAGAGACTCCCTATCTGACTTGTGACCAGACGTAGCCTATTTACGCCCACAGAGTCCCTGTCTGACCTCTGACCAGTAGTAGCCTATTAACACCCACAGACTCCCTGTCTGACTTGTGACCAGTCGTAGCCTATTAACACCCAGAGACTCACTGTCTGACTTGTGACCAGTCGAAGCCTATTAACACTCACAGACTCACTGTCTGACTTGTGACCAGTCGTAGCCTATTAACACCCAGAGAGTCCATGTCTGACTTGTGACCAGTCGTAGCCTATTTACGCCCACAGACTCTCTGTCTGACTTGTGACCAGTCGTAGCCTATTAACACCCAAAGACTCCCAGACAGACATGCTACTGACAAGATATAGACATGTTAATGCCAAACACTCCCAGACAGCCGGGTAAGTTTCTGTATATGCCTAGTGACTCTCACAGACTCCAGGACAGACCTGCTACTGACAAAATAACTCCCAAATACTCCCAGACAGTCGGTCATGTTCCTGGTTTAGCCCAGTAACTCCCACAGACTCCTAGACAAACTTGCTACTAACAAGAAAACTCCCAAATATTCACAGGCAGTCGGTAAATAGTAGGGTCAATATACACTTTGACCCCCCAAAAATTGCTACAAAAGGTATTTTAACTGATCCTGGTAGAGAAGATGGTACCTAATAACATATCAAAAGTTTTCCCAAATTGGACTTCCGAAAAGTAGTTTTTTCAAGATGGCCGCCAAGATGGCCGCCAATCACTGTTTATGATCATAAGTCTGTAAGTATCCGCTGCAATTTGATGATTTTTGTATCTAAATAAAGGTTTTAGTGGTCAAATAACGCATAAAGATTATCAGACATAGTGTAAGTTTATTAAATTACACAGAAATCCAACATTTCGTTAAAAATGGCCGTCAAGATGGCCGCCCAAACCTTCTTATGATAATAACTATGTAAGTATCCACTCAAATTTGATGATTTTGGTGTCTATACATAGGTTTCATGGCAAGGTTGCAAACAAAGTCTAATGTTGACAGAATGCACGATTTGTCCCCAGATACCATATTGATCATAGACAAGAATTAGTGTCTGCTATTTGCAATGCAAAAAATGGTGAACTTATACTCAAGGGAGGCAACTTTTCAAAACGTTTTTTTATAAGGTATTAGCTTAGTCTCAAACAGAACAACAATGCTTAGACACAAATAAAGTAATGCAGTTAGAATCTAACAATGCTTTAACAATATGTGCTGTCTGACAAAAAGTTTTTTAACATTGTAACATGTTGTTTTAGAGGGTTACTTTGGAAAACTTTCTCAATAAGGCTTGTGGGCCTCTTCAGCCGACTTAAACTAGGTTAAAGGTCTGGAACTATGTTTAGGTAAATAACACTGGAACGTTTGTCGCTTGGTATTGCGATGTTGAAAAACATATCGGACGTACCGTAATAACTCTAAGTTTTCGGGCGCTTAAAAATAATAAAATGGTTTCATCTCCGAAAATTAAGATACATTAACATATTCCTAGAAGCCAATTGCCCGAAAATTAGAGACCCCCTTTAAAAGGCATATTGCAACAACGATAGGATATTCCTCTGTTTGACGGCACTTGTAAAAATAATAGAGTGTGCAAGTAAATACCACTTCGCAAAGTATTATGAATCTAACACCATTTAATATTGTTTACAGTATGTTGTTTTACAGAAAGATTTAACTTTGATCACCAAGTAAAAATAGGAGCATTTAATATTCCCTCCTCAACTATCAGTATAATCAAAATCGGCAGTTGTTCCCGAGGTGATACAACATGAAAACGGTGAACATATAAAGAATATTGAAAGATAACATTAAGCTTGCAGCTGAATCATATAAACCGTATTTTTGTGTATTTCGAAGTTTATGAGGTCATTCCGTGCCTGAGGCTAAATTAATTATCTAGCGTATGTCAGGTATACATGCCTACGTACCCAACATAAAGCAAATGTAACGGTCCACTGACTTTTTGCATGTCATCAGCCTGGCTTTATGACCGTCATCCGATTGTAAATCTATTATGGAATATGTCAACGGATCAACGCAAATAGGAAGAATTTTGATAATATACAACTGTCCGAAATGTTTTAGTCATTTATATAAGGTAAAAATCTGGGTGGTCTGAAAAAATAGAGTTACAAGATATAATTATTTGGGCTTAAAAAGAGGGTGTCCGAAAACTTAATGTCCTAAAACTTAGAGCAATTACGGTACCTTACAATGGCTGACTTTCTCCATCACCACGTTTGAGTCAGAAGTTATTCACTTGTAGTCTTTGTGTTTGTGGTCATTTGGACGCCATGTTGAATTTCTTCGATGCGTAATAGACTTACATTATTTTTAATTATCTAATGTTTTCTTTGCATCATGAGACCTAGATATAGACACCAAAATCATCAAATTTGAGTGGATACTTACATAGTTATTATCATGAGTATATTTTGGCGGCCATCTTGGCGGCCATTTTGGACGCAATGTTATGTTTCTGTGTAATTTAATACACTTACACTGTGTCTGATGATCTTTATGTGTTATTTGACCCCATAAATCTAGAATTAAACATCAAAATTATCCAATTTGAGTGGATACTCACATAGTTATGATCATAAATATGTTTTAGCGGCCATCTTGAAAAAACAACTTTCCGGAGGGATCAGTTAGAATACCTTTTGTAGCAATTTTTTGAGGTTGATCTTTTTTTTTCATTGATTGTACCTACTAAAATTCCTTGTTACTCCTAAAGACTCCAAACAGTCTGACTTGTGCCTTTGCCGTAGCCTAGTGGCTTCCAAGACTCCCAGGCAGTTTGACCTGTTGGTAATTGTAGCCTAATAACTACTAGAGAGTGTTTGTATTTTGTTTCCGGATCGAATCCGTATTGCTCTTAAACATTCTAGCTGGCTCTTGAACTTAGCTTTGGGATTCCTAAAGACTCACATGCAGTCATGGTTGTTATTTTATTTATCCAAGTATATCTCAAATACTTAAACACATCTTCGATATGAGTTTTGTTCTGAGAACACTTGGCATAATGCATGCGTGTAAAGTGTCGTCCAAGATTAGCCTGTGCAGTTCGCACAGGCTAATAAGGGACGACACTTTCCGCTTATATGACATTTTTCGTTAAAATGAAATATTTTCTTATCAAAAATCCAATTAAGGCGGAAAGAGTCGTCCCTGATTAGCCTGTGCGGACTGCACAGGCTAATCTTTGACAACACTTCACGCACATGCAATGTGTCCAGTTTTCTCAGAACAAGACCCAATTATTGCCGAGGCGTAGCCTGGTTACTATCAAAATCACTTGACTCTATTGCTAGTTCATGGTCGTAGCCTATTGGCATCCAAAGACTATCATGCAATCTGGCTAGTTCCTAGACGTATCATAGTTACTCTTTATGACTTTCAGACAGCCTGACTAGTTTGTGGAAGTAGCCTCTCATGCTTTCTCTGCAAATGCGCTGGCTGGTCTGCAGCCACGCTTTACGCATAAAACATAATACCCATTTTCGCACTACGCCGCCCACGTATCATTCACCCATTTATGCCTAGTCGACTCTCCCATCCATCTCAATTGGATCAATTTATTTCCAAAATTAGGGATGTCTAGTATACGTATTTCTATATTTAGAATATTTCTTACAGAAATTCCTTTAAGCAAACAGCGCAGACCCTGATGAGACGCCGCATCATGCGGCGTCTCATCTGGGTCTACGCTGTTAGCCAAGGTCTTTTTTTCTAAAAAATGTGTTAAATAGTCATGTTCTGATTGAGGCGAGCACTTGTTCAACTTAAGCATTCTTTGTCCGGTTTAAGCTAATCGGCGTAAATAATAAGTATATACACCTTATTGTCAAATCATGGTGTTGAGTTGAGAATCGAAACGGCGATGTAAACTAAAGATTGATGTATAAACTACCTTTGTACTGAAATGATGAGCCTTATATGTGTAAAATGTGTCTGTAATGGTCAGTATCTTTAAACAATCGATAATATTGAGATTTGTTTCTGCAATAGCTTATAACGGTAATTAATAGATAGAACATATATTTACAGGGCATGACGACATTTACATCGTATTTATATCGCAACCGCACGAATAATAACTTAATTTATTTAACAAACGGTTTATATTTACATATTATTATATGCAATATTGCATAAATGCATATGATGCTGCTGTTACATACTGTATTGTTGAATATAGAAAAACAATTATGGACTCGAACACCAGACGCGTTAGCTCTCCACACGGAGATGCACTTTATACTCGTTACCGGCTAAGATCGGCTACACTTACGATATATTAAACACGATATATCGCCGTTTGGGCTACCTACACAAAGGCGATATATCGTGTTGAATATATCGTGCGTCGCCGCGACTGTCGCGCAAAATATTTTTTTTTTTTTATATAAGAACACTTTATTACATTTCTGGTATACAAAACTTTACATAATTTATTAACATTTTGTTTGTTAATAATGCAAAATGCTTGTCATATTCTGTTGTATTAATTTATTAATATTTAAATATCATAATGAATATCCAAAGTATTAAATACATGCAGTTGATAACTTCAAAGAACACTGTCAAAATCTATACTTCAGGAAGCTGTTGACAAAAATACTATGAATAACATAACTGTACATCGAAATGAAAGGCAATTGATACAATTAACTACATTGTCGCGCACAATATCGTGCGTCGCCACGACTGTCGTGCAAATTATCGTGAGTCGCCGCGACTGTCGCGAAAAATAGCGTGTATCGCTTCGTGTGTCTATTGTCGCCCTTGATGAAAGAAGGGCGATATTACAGATGACACTATCCGGATTCCGTAATGATCGGCTACACTTGCACAGGACGTGGGAATCGATTAACCGATCGCAGTGATATTTCCAGAAAAAACTATTTTAAAAATTTAATAAAAAACGAACACATGTTTCGTTAAGAACGTATGAATTAAGAAGGGATGCCTCACCTGATCATGTAAAATTAGTCGCCGATAGCGTAGACTTGTTAATGTTATACGGTCGTTTATAGCGAAGGAACGGACGTCTACTATGGGAACGTGCGTGTCTAATTTTTTACGAAAACAGCTATTACAGTTGGTACACACATAAACTTTTCTAAAACTTTTCAATGAGATGTTTCGATCTAGTTCTGTCAAAAGAAGGTACACATATCAATCCACGGAACAAAACATGGATATTTGCGATTGAATGCTTTTAATGAGAGTTAAAGAAAAAAGTGCTTTATAAACAACGTCTAGTCACACGGGTCATTCACATTGACTTGTCGATGCCATAACACATTCATGTTTTCTTAAATATTGTAATAGATAAGAATGCGTTTAGTATAAGTTCCGTTAAACTGTTGGTAAATAAAAGTAATCACCAATCGTTTCATTTACATGGTTTGATGAACGTTCTTTCCTAAATAGCGCGATGGTTGCAACACGAATGAACCCTGGCTAGTTAAGTCTCTTAATTATTCTACACAATATACAGCACATATATGAGCCGCGTTTTGAGAAAACTGGGCATCGTGCATGTGCGTAAAGTGTCGTCCCAGATTAGCCTGTGCAGTACGCACAGGCTAATCAGGGACGACACTTTCCGCTTTTATGGTATTTTTCCTTTAAAGGAAGTCCCTTCTTACCGAAAATCTTGTTTAGGCGGAAAGTGTCGTCCCTGATAAGCCTGTGCAGTCTGCGAATCTGGGACGACACTTTACGCACATGCATTATGCCCAGTTTTCTCAGAACGCGACACATATATGTGTAGCATTTTGGAAATTGACTGTTCTGTTTAAAATATTGAAGGTCTGTGTAGCATCATAAAAATGCAGCTTTATAATCATCTTCTATGATCATTTTAACCATTTTTAGTGGACAAAATCAACAATATATTGTTGTGGTGTATTATTTTGACAATTCTAGATGAATCGTAATCAAACTGATTTTTTAAAAGGGTCGAATACGCAGTATTTGTTGCATCAACAATGTGGGAGGCATAAGCATTGCCCTTGTCCGTACCTTAATGTTAAGTTGATCGTATCGAAGATATTGTTTACACAATTTGACGAATTATGGCCCTTTGTCTCTTTTCCGCTAAAGGATACATAAGCCGCAAACGTATGTGTTGGCCACTTCTGTTTTGATGCTTGGTAGATTTCGCTAAAATGTGTACGGCTGAATGGTCTTAATGTGTATATTTAATCGGAAAGTTAGGACTTTTGATAAAGAAAATTCTGACCACATTAAGACCCTTTGTCTAATTTTGTCATTTGTAAAGTCTCCAAAATTGTGTTTTGAGCTCCTCTTTAACAGTCGTCTTATTTATTTTTGTGCACATGACACAGAGTTTTTATACTTATTCTTGACGGATTAAACGTACTCATTTCTGACACAAACGAGTTTTCCCAGTATAACGATATATGTCACGTTGGACGAATACATGTAAGTGCTGTTTCCCTGACTAGGTGACATGTCGTCCGATTGATATTTGCGCAAGTGACAATGGGTCATGGTGTCGATACAACTCTGTTCCATGCCTTTTTCGGACGGTGTTTATGTATGTATTTTAGACAAACAAGGATTTTCCCCGCCAACAAGCTATGCAACTTGTAGACATTGGAAAAGTCTATCATCCCAGTTTGGTGACAGTCTAATGTAAAGGAGTCCGGTCGGCGATAGAACGCTGTTTGAATGATAATTTCGTGCGGTTTCTAGAGACCCATTGCTGACCAAATTAGAGTTTTCGCTGTATAAAATCTTTGTCACGTTGCAGACATAAATAATATTTATCACACTTTCTTATTGACATTTCGATAATACAATTGCGAATATAAATCATATTGCTTATGATAACAGTTCTTATTAATTATATTATTTACTCCCAAAATAAAACCGTCACTACGATTCAGGAAGTTATTAACATATCAAATCGGGTTTATAAAAAGCTGATACATTTCAACGCATTTAATGCCCATTACACACACTTCAACGCCTTAACATGTGCATAATCAAGTAAGCATTAACAATACATGCAGAAAGTGTGTATTTTAGGCATTGCCTCGTACTTCTTCAGTTCCGCATTATGTTATGGAAGATTAAAAGAAAATTTGTCAATTGCAAAATTGCCAAAATTACCATAATCTCCAAATTTTTCAAGTACAACATTTAACACGTGCATTACAATCATTAACGGTTGGCTATTTAAAATCTTTTAGGATGAATCAGATAATGGCTCGCGCACGTGTTTCGATATGACTAGAATATATCAAAATAAGTTATGGCTAGAATTCGATTGTTTATGAAATAATATGTTTATCAATTTGTTTAAATGGACCTTTTCACAGATGTGTGCATGTATTGAAGATTGTCATTAAATGCTTTTAATTCAATAACTGTTAACATTTAAATTTAACATCTCCAGTAATAAACTATAGTAAAATAACAAAAAAATAAAAAAGGAAACCATAACAGGGCTCAAACTATTGACACTTGAAGTAAATGTCTGGCACTTAAACCACTCGGCCAGCCGTGATCAGACAGTAATCGGTGGCTCAAACTATTGACACTTGGAGTAAATGTCTGGCACTTAAACCACTCGGCAAGCCGTGATCACACAGTGATCGGTGGCTCAAACTATTGACACTTGGAGTAAATGTCTGGCACTTAAACCAATCGGCCAGCCGTGATCACACAGTGATCGGTGGCTAAAACTATTGACACTTGGAGTAAATGTCTGGCACTTAAACCACTCGGCCAGTTGTGATCACACAGTGATCGGTGGCTCAAACTATTGACACTTGGAGTAAATGTCTGGCACTTAAAGCACTCGGCCAGCCGTGATCACACAGTGATCGGTGGCTTAAACTATTGACACTTGGAGTAAATGTCTGGCGCTTAAACCACTCGGCAAGCCGTGATCACACAGTGATCGGTGGCTCAAACTTTTGACACTTGGAGTAAATGTCTGGCACTTAAACCACTCGGCAAGCCGTGATCACACAGTGATCGGTGGCTCAAACTAATGACACTTGGAGTAAATGTCTGGCACTTAAACCACTCGACCAGCCGTGATCACACAGTGATTGGTGGCTCAAACTATTGCCACTTGAAGTAAATGTCTGGCACTTAAACCACTCGGCAAGCCGTGATCACACACAGTGATTGGTGGCTCAAACTATTGACACTTGGAGTAAATGTCTAGCACTTAAACCACTCGGCAAGCCGTGATCACACAGTGATTGGTGGCTCAAACTATTGACACTTGGAGTAAATGTCTCGCACTTAAACCACTCGGCCAGCCGTGATCACGCAGTGATCGGTGGCTCAAACTATTGACACTTGGAGTAAATGTCTAGCACTTAAAACACGCGGCAAGCCGTGATCACACAGTGATCGGTGGCTCAAACTATTGACACTTGGAATAAATGTCTGGCACTTAAACCACTCGGCCAGCCGTGATCACACAGTGATTGGTGGCTCAAACTATTGACACTTGGAGTAAATGTCTGGCACTTTAACCACTCGGCCAGCCGTGATCACACAGTGATTGGTGGCTCAAACTATTGACAATTGGAGTAAATGTCTGGCACTTAAACCACTCGGCCAGCCGTGATCACACAGTGATCGGTGTATTTAATACATTATATAAGCTATCATCGTAATGTCACAATATATAACGATAACAACAGACTTCTCCAAAGTATTCAATCGTTTCGCGTTTGTAACGAGACAATGCTTAGGTATTAAAATTGTAAAAATATGCATATTATGGATATTAAAGAGCATGGTAAATGTTCAGTATTTCTGATTCATCGCATTTAGCGTAACTACAACACAAACTTGCACATCTGAAACAATTTTCTCAATTGTGTCAATTTACCAAAACTTTAAATCAGAATCATTATACGTTGTAGCTAATCGAATAAACCACATCATTTCATTTTTAATGCACAGGGTATTGATATCCCAATTGTTAATGTCCATTTACATCTCGTAGTCAACGACAAAATGAGTGCGCATACCACGCTCATATAGCAAAGGACAAACCATTACAAGTAATCAACATTTTGCGAAAATTATTTTTGATATATTTTCTGGTAGAAAATATCTCGAAATTAAATATTTTACTGTAAAATAAGTAATTGTTATTTAAAATATGAAGATGTAACCTGTAGTCATATAACACAATGTTAATGCGATTATAACAATACTTTCAAAACGAGCGAGTGCGCATCGAATCCGGTTGCACACAATTATATCTACCTGAAAACATTTACAAAGAACTCGGCTGTGAAACACTTAGCCAGAAGCGATGCAAATATAAATGCATTGATGTACAAAATGATAGCTGGCAGTTCGCCGCAGTTCTTAAAGGGGCTTTTTCACGTTTTGGTAAATTGACAAAATTAAACAAAATTGTCTCAGATTTGCAAATTTTCGATTTAGTTATGTTATTAATTTTGTGAGGAAACAGTAATAGTGAACATTTACCATTAAAGATTTAAAAATCTAAAAATTATAAATCATTGAAACGCGAAACGATTTAATAATTTGGAGAGTTCTGTTTGTGTCGTTATATTTTGTGAAACTACGAGGATTGCTTATATATAGTAAAAAAATACATCCTGCATTGAATACGGAAAGATGGTCGAGTGGTCTAAGTGGTAGACTTTTTACTCCAGGACTCCAGGGATCAGTGGTTCGAGCCCTGTTGAGGGTTACTTTTTTTCTTCTTTTTTTAAATTTTATTCTTGATTTTCACTGGAGCTTTAAGAGCAAAAGTTTACATTTATCAATTGAAAGTATTTAATGACAAACATCAAAATATGCATAAATCTGTGAAAAGGCCCCTTTAATATCCCTCGTTCCTTTTACGGTAGACGCGTGCAGCCAATATGCGTTAAGACGTGCTTCCAACCTTCAAACTACTCACACGTGTACTGATACTGTAACGCAGTTTTACTAATTTGGAATAAAGGGGATTAAGCCCACTAAAATAATACACGTTGAAACACTCAGCTTATTCAAAACAAAATTAAATCGTGGTTGTTTGCGCTTTGCGCACATCAGCGATGCATGCATTATTGAATAAAACAATAACACCATTTTAACGTTTGACGCTACTTTAAACAGAGGCAGAACTCTCGATTTCGACACATACAGAAGGATGTAAGAATAATTAATTAAATATTTAAACGAATAAGCGAAATGATACATCGCTGTCCAAACTATTTCTATCATCTCCTTTTTTATACGTTTTTCTCACTTTCCACATATAATGTCTAACTTAGGAAGGTCATTTCCTATGCCGTATACATGTCAATGTTTTCTGCTAAAATATGCCTACTTGTAAACATTATAAATGTATTGTTCACGCAATAAACATTTTAAACTAACAACATCAGAAGGAGACGCTCTCTATAAGAGTGTACTATTTCCTCCAACTTATTATTCAAAGTCGTATTAAATTTGCTATAAATAATATTGTTGTAACTGGTATTTTGATGTATATGCTTGTCTGCAAGAAAATGTGTTCACACCAAATCACGTTATTTGCTAATAAAACATGTCAAGATCTGAACTTATAATCTGAAATTTAAAAAAATCATTGAAACGCTGAATAATTTGTTGGTGTAAAACTGATGTTTTTTCCATAAAAACAGCTTAAGCGGAAAGATGTTTAAATTTATCACGAAACTAAAAATATTTGGTACAGAATCAATGCAGGTGGTAGGGTACGTGTGTCGACTTCATCGAACATGCGGTTTTAGAATAGCAAATTTATTTTGAAGCGAATGTTAACAGATGATTTAAGAAGTTTTCAACCATTTGTAATGTACTTACTTAAGAACAATATAACCTCATATACTTATATATGCATAGTTGACGTCCAAAATTTGTTTGAAACCCGGACATATAGTTTTGGCGATATGTATAAAAGGAGTCTACTTTATTAAAAGTCTACTTTTGTATTTACTACAAAGTAAGTTTGTTAATTTCGTCAGTAGCCAAAAAGTTAACCCGGCGCTAAAGAAGGGAAAATAGGCACAATAAGAGGAGAACTAGTCAAAGGAAAGAGCGTTTACAGTTCATCATAATAATAAGCAAGAAAGTTTTTTTATTTTGTTTTTTAGATTAGTAAATAAATAAGCACTTTATTCATACTATTGCAATAATTGTGTAATTATTTTTATATGGCGCTTTAAGTTAATATTTATAGATTTGAACCTCAATATATATGATATACTGTAAGAAAATTACATTTCTAGTTCGCATTTTTTATTTTAAGTGCCCGCATTTACTTTCGAATATATAAGTGTTTTTATTCTATAAAAAAAAGCTAAGAGAGTTGCAATATTAAAGCATGGGGTTTGTGAACAGTTACATAAAAATAATACCTACAGAATCATTCATTCAATATTACTGAGGCACTTCCGCTACACAGACTCAAGCATGATCACGAAACTATTCATACACTATCAGTAAATTAATGAGACACATATTTTCATATTATTGATACAAAGTTTTACAAACGCGTTATTATTGATACAGAGTCTTAAAAACGCATTATTATTGATACAGAGTCTTACAAACGCATTCTTATTGATACAGTCTTACAAACGCTTTATTATTGATACAGAGTCTTACACGCGCTTTATTATTGATCGAGAGTCTTACAGACGCTTTATTATTGATACAGAGTCTTACAAACGCATTCTTATTGATACAGTCTTACAAACGCTTTATTATTGATACAGAGTCTTACAAGCGCTTTATTATTGATCGAGAGTCTTACAGACGCTTTATTATTGTGACAGAGTCTTACAAACGCTTTATTATTGTGTCGAAGTCGATTGATGCTTTAACACAATAGAGCCGCTATTTGTAACACATTTTATGGGTGTTATTTTGCTTGTTCGAATATAACTTAAACAATCATTCGTGAATATATGATTATTCATATAATCATCTTGTCAAACTGTGATAACATAGCTTTAAACAACTTTAACCCATTTATGCCTAGCGTCTAGAACAAAATTCCATGATGCGGCGTCTCATCAGACGCTGATTGCTGAAAGGAATTCTGTAAAAATATTCTAAATGCAGAAAAAAATATGATAGACACCCCTTTTGGAAATAAATTGATCCAATTAAGAAGGATGGGAGAGTCCTCTAGGTATAACTGGTTTAAAATTTACGAACGTTGATTGCTTATTCTTTTTACGACATTCAATAATATCAGTCAAAGTTGCTGACTGGTCTATTGTGTTTCGTTTATTATCTATTATTAAATCTATTATTTATCACCGACCAATATTCTTTGTAAACCGATCCCGTTACTGCAATACCCCAGTAATTGGTTGGGTCTCTTTTGTCCGACAGAGGTTGTTTTTTTAAACCGGTGTAATTAAGCCCAGATTCCGGGAGTCTTGGATCATAATAATCGTGATTCTATGAAAAAAATGTTAAAATGTTGGAAACTATAATAAAGTAAGTGAAGTTTGGACATTAAATAATAATAGTAAATCTGTTGATGTATTAGCCATATCATAGAATTTGAAAAGTATACGTTTTTGTTTTTAATTATAAATAATATAAGAGTATACATAAAATAAAATAATTTTGATTAAGATTTCTCGCAAAAACCAGACGTACCTTTACATTCATTATTTAAGTAGTCTAGATAAATAATTTGAAAGGTCAAAGATGAGATACTGTGAGCGAATGAATATGTCCTTCAAAGATACTTGACAAGATGTCTAAGCTGATATAATGTGTAATAATGGTCGAAAGTAATGTCGCGGGAAATATAATCTTATTAAATAATCTAAAACATCAGTTGAACTGCGCGAGTATGAAGATTAGAATATTATCTGGTATCAACTGAAGTTCAATCTGGGTTAGCAATCAAAAACATCCACAGAGATGGTCACGCGAGTCTAATCAGGGTTCTCCGTCATTTACATTTGGTAAATGGGTTAAAGCGTGGATAATTTGGTCACACCATATCCGGGGAGTGTCATTGGAACAATACATTAGCGGTCAGCCAATCAGCGATTAACAAGTACTCAGGAAGAACTCTTTGACCAATCAAATATTTAATAAGAATTATTATTATTTTATGTGTATGATATGTCAATATAAAATGGGATGTTTTTTTGAAGAAACGTCACTCTGCGGCTTATGAACTTGTGAGATTTATAAATATATTATTAGAATTGGAGATACTAAGTATTTTAAAAGGAAAATAAAAGTAAGACTTAGAATTTATTCAGAAACTTGTCTTGTTTATAAGAAATAAAGCAGTTAATGTTTGACATTCAATTACGGTACAAGACTTTGTTGTGTATGGAGGAGTTAAGATGTTCGCATTCGTTTTTTAATATTGTCAATAGTATCTAGGTAGTATTTCATCTAAAACGATTTTTTTTGCAATCGAATTGTACTACTTTGTAATTTTTTTCAGAAGGAATAATTATGTTGACAGACTTCTTAATTTGGTTTATCGGGTAATACTTTGAGCTTGTAGGATTTTTACATGTTCCCGTGATCATTCGTTGTGTCTATAGGAAATAAACATTTCAAGCGTTGTCTAAAGATTGTCAAACATGATCAAGAAACTTTTCATACACTATCAGTAAATTAATGAGACACATATTTTCATAATATTGATACAAAGTCTTACAAACTCGTTATTATTGATACAGAGTCTTAAAAACGCTTTATTATTGATACAGAGTCTTACAACCGCTTTATTATTGATAAAGAGTCTTACAAACGCTTTATTATTGATACAAAGTCTTACAAACGCTTTATTATTGATACAAAGTCTTACAAACGCTTTATTATTGTGTCCAATTCGATTGAAGATTTTACATAATAGAGTCGCTATTTGTAACACATTTTATGGGTGTTATTTTGCTTGTTCGAATAAAACTAAAACATACGTTCGTGAATATATGGTTATTTAAAAAATCATCTTGTCAAACTGTGATAAAATACCTTTAAACAACTTTAACCCATTTATGCCTAGCGTCTAGAAAAAATGCCATGATGCGGCGTCGCATCAGACGCTGATTGCTTAAAGGAAATTCTGTAAAAATATTCTAAATACAGAAAAATAAAAGAAAGACTTATTATTTATTAAGAAACTTTTCTTGTTTATAAGAAATACAGCAGTTCATGTTGACATTAAATTACGATACAAAATATTATTTGTGTATGGGGGAATTCAGATGTTCGCATTCGTATTTTAATATTGTCAATATTATCTACGTAGTTTTTCATCTAAATCGATTTTGTGCAATCGAATTGTACTACTTTGTGATTTTTCAGAACGAATTATTATGTTGACAGACAACTCTTTGGTTTATCGGGAAATACTCTGAGCTTGTAGGATCATACATGTCCTCGTGATCATTCTTTGTGTCTATAGGAAATAAAGATTTCAATAGTTACATGCTGTCTAAAGAATACGCTAAGAACCCCAACGCTTCAAACGTGGGCAGTGTACATGTTTCAAACTTTGTACCACGTTTTTTATAACAGAAAATGTAAATTTTGTAATCTAAATGTTGTAGAAAGTGAATACCATTTCTTATTAATTTGTCCATTATACAAAGATATAAGAAAAAAATATTTAAAGTCATATTATCAAGCATGGCCAACATTAAATAAGTTTGAAATGTTAATGGGAACACAAAATAAAAAAGAAATCATTAATCTTTCAAAATACATATATAATGCGAATTGTTTACGGAACAATTTAGAGACACATTAATTAATCTACGTAGACTAATTTTTTCTCTCAGAATTCGATGAGCACTGATACGTATCGATGTTAAAGTGAAAATAATTTCGCAAAATAATGTATTCTGTGTCACATGATTTTATTACCAACTGTCATTATCGATGTTAAAGGAACATATCGTATGTTATAAATCAGTAAAATATTTGTGTCACATGATTTTATTACCAACTGTCATTATCGATGTTAAAGGAACATATCTTATGTTATAAATCAGTAAAATATTTATGTCGTATCTTATGTTATAAATCAGTAAAATATTTGTGTCACATGATTTTATTACCAATTGTCATTATCGATGTTAAAGGAACATATCTTAGGTTATAAATCAGTAAAATATTTGTTAACTTCTTCCATTGAATAGTTTTCATAATTATTACCTTATTCTCATATTTATTATCATCCATGTCTTTACACGTGTATATTATACATTTGGCTAAAAAGCAATTTTATGCTTAAAAGCTAATAAATGTTGTTGTTGTTGTTGTTGTATTGTAGATAACACGATGTTAACAGGCGTTACGACACTGCTATTCATAGCGTTCTTTGGGACGGTGTTTTCCCTTTCCCGTCTAGGAGCAAAAGATTTTATTGGGTAAGAAATGCGGGGTTTGCTGTCCTCCGCTCTACGGTGCTGGTCAAATAACACCTGCTGGTGCATGTTGCCCGGAATTCCCCATACATATGTTCAATTCTATATTTACATGTACGTTTGTACACGCATGCGTGAAACATTCATTTACGATATACAATATTACAGCTGATTTATACACTCATAACATAAAACTTTAAAGCAACCTTAATTGTTTTTTTCTAAGTAATAACATTACATTTGTTTTTTTAAGATCGTGCGAATTCAGGGAGTATGTTTACAGAGATGGTGACAGCTTCACATATACCGGGGGTGATGAATACTTCTGTACCTGCGTTCAAGGCGTCGTTAAGTGTACCCAGAAGTCTGGCGGTAAGTAATAGCTATTTAACATAAAAGTTGACCACTTCTCACGTTATTGTTTTTTAAGTATTTTAAAAGCGAAACTTTAAATTATGTTATGCCATTTTCATACATTCGTAACATCTAAAACTGCACTTATTAAGTTTTACTGTATATTACGTGATTTGGAAATATGGTCATTGCAATGTTATGGATTAAGACTTTAAAAAAACAATGATTACTTATACATCCAGAGATCAGTTTAATAGAAGGGCCTTAAAATGCACTAAATTTATGATGCTACATACAATTGTTGCTTAATGAAACTACTGAAACTCGCCATTGGACTATCACAATACATGTCAACAATATGTAGCAACCTATGATACATTTAACAGGCCTCGATTCCCATAAAATACTTTAGGCTAGTGTCCAAAACCAAAGTTTCGTGTTGGCCCATCATATATCAAACAAAAGCATTTTTAAAACCATTTTGTAATGGAAGTTAATGAAATTTGAAATATTCTTACTTTACAGTACTGACTGAAACACTGTAAACCGCTACATTAAACGCCATTATTCAGCTTTTTAACATCGATTACACACCTACATTACTTTTGATAAGTAAAAAAAACAATGTAACATATTGGCAATATTAAGGAAATCATAAAGTCAAATAACGAACTGAGTTGACGGGTTTAAGGCCAACATTTTCAAGTGTTAGTTACAAGTACGGCGTAAAATTTAGAACCTAACACTATATTAATTCAAATAATATTGTTTCTTCGTAAGGACTTACAATGATTATACTATTTACATAGATGCGAGTGAGTTTAAGAAATAAAATTAACGATTTAGAGTTCTAATATGTCTTTGAATATTAGTTATATAGAAGAGTCCAAACATTTGATTAAATTAAAATGTCCTCCGCTCTACGGTACTGGTCAAATAACACCTGCTGATGCATGCTGACCACAATGCCCCATACTTATGGTCAATTCGATATTACATTAAAATTTGTACACGCATGTGCGAAACATTCATTTACCATAGAAGATATTCAATGCTGATTTATACGGTCGCATATAACATAACACTTGAAAGAACATATTTAATGCAACAATAGAATGTTATTTCTTTAAAAAAACACTTGAAAAGTAAATGCGAATATTACAGTTCCTTAATTTTGTGTTCGTATACGCCGACTGGGACACACTACTAAAATCTTCTTGTTTGTTTCAATAAGCACCTTTATAATATCATTTTTCTAATTAAATAATTGTATTATGTATATTTCAAGGAGCACCGTGCACTTACAAGGGGAAGGTTTGCGAAGATGGTGATAGATTCATAGCTGAATGAAATTGCTAAAACTCGCATTTTGACTGTCACAATGCATTTTAACGTTTTGTAGCAAACTATGACACATTAAACAGGCCTCGATCCCCATAAACTCAACGTGTCCAAAACCAAAGTTACGTGTTGCCTCAAAATGTATCAAACCAAAATAAGTTTTCGAAGCCTTTTTCATAGAGTTAATGGAAATTGGATTTTATTCGTACCTTACATTAATTTTTGAAACTTGAATTGTCATATTAATTGCCGTTAATGAGCATTATTACATCGATACCACACCTAGATAACTTTTGATTAATTTTTCTTCACTTGTTTTTTAATGTAAAATTTCGATAATATCACGGCAATCAAAACGTAAAATAACTAACTGCATTAACATGTTTAGGCGGACATTGTCGAGTGTAAGTTTCAAAAACGGCGTAAAGTTTGACCCTTAAACCATATGAATGTTAAATTAATTGTTATGTTTTGTTAAATTCAATCTCAAACTGAAGAGGGATATTTGCCTTGTTAACCAACTGTTCTTAACTCTAATTAAGTGTTCATATTGATTTCAAATTAAATGACAATTGAATATTGGAATTTTTAATATAGGTCCGTGTAAATAATACTTTTGCTGTTGAATATGCATTTTTGACCCGATGTTTGTGATCGATATGTGTTTTCGGATATAGGACGAGAACTGGAATTATGTGACGCTCCTTTACATTGGCTAACACAAATGTCTTATTTTAGGTTGGCGGAGTTAGATGGAGTAACGTGGGGAGCCTCAGCCGCAAGAGAAACAAAAGATCGACGATAAAGAACATTTAGATATTGTATTGATGTTGAGAAAAACGGCTTATTAAGTGTGTGTGTTTACCATATTATATCGATTTTTAATTTCTAATAATACTTTGTGGCAATAATGGTGTCGTTATTTTATATTTTAGGCTTGATCCGGTTCAGTTTTACATTAACCGTATAATACGACGGTAACATATTGACGTAACATTTATTACTTTATCCTAATGAATATGAAATTGGTAAAAAATAAAATTGGTAAAAATACTTTCAAAGCAAAGCTGGTTATGCTAAAGAGTAAGAAACTGCATATTAACGAGATGACGCAGCAACTCTATGTATTCAGTCGGTTAAGAACGTTTTTTGTAAAACGCATGCTTCCTACTTTACGTCACAGTCCGTGTTTATCATAATTGTGAATATTAATGAACACACAAATAGAAAACAGGTCGCTGTTAATAAATAAAGTAACCATAGGCCAACTTTTCATTTCAAATTAGTTTTGATTTTAATCGCTGTGAACAAAAAATTTACACGCTTTCAGTCGAAGTTCACGTCATTTGCACGCAATGAATGTTATACAGTATGCAACAAATGCGAGCGGGATTTCATTGATTGTTTACATTTTTAGGCAATTATAAAGATAAGTATGACTAAAATCACGTTGTGACTATATTCCGATACAACTTCAAAGGTGTCTCGATTCAGACCTTGAACACATGATGGATGTTTGCCGGCCCTTGATAAATACATTGCTGAACCATTTGTTTGAAAATCCAAAATCACATTACTTGCTATATAGAGTGGTGAAAACTTTGTAAATGTTTCCTCTATTTTTTTTTTTTATAAAATAAACATTTTATAGAGTTCGCAATACGTATTTGCAATACGTTCCAATATGGTTAGTGGTCATTTTTGATAACATTACATAAATTACTACTCACTTTGTATAATTATTGCTTATTCAACTTTTACTTGACGCTATGATGTTTATCCGGGATATAACATTCGTTAATTGTGTGTTTTACAAAATCAATAATGATTTGTAATAGTAAATACTACATTTTTGCTATGAAACTTATAATTAATTTAGTGTAATTCATTTGACTTAATGTTCATTTAGTAAAAAAAAGAGTCGATATCGCAAGATTGATTTCCCGAACTTTCGTTAAGGCGTACTGATATAAGGGGAGGGTATTGCACATACGCTGGTTGAATAACGATACTCTCCCTTTCATTTCAAATAACAGAAATGTGTCCGATGTACATTAGTGACTAGTAACCGTTATACACAACAAATTGAAATGCATACTTTGCAGTTGTTATACTTTTATTGACGATGCTGGAACAGCATCGTCTAAGGTATGATAACCAGTAAAAAAATTCTTCACAATAGCGACCTATGTAAAAGACCGAGCCAGTCCGATTGAGATAACTCGATTTTTCAGTTACTTCCCTTGGCATTCGCCACTGCGTAGGAGATTGCTCGTTTATTTTCATTGATAACATTCTCATAGCAGAGTTGTCGTCCGTGTTGATAATGGTAAATATTAATAGAACAGCATATCCTGGGGAAACAGATTCAATAAGTGTATCAGAACGTTAATTTCAAATTAGTAATTTTACATCCATTTTATTTTTATGGACCAATGAAACAACTATATATTTTCTCTATTTTGTTTGATATTTGTTCTCGATTTAGTAAATAAATTGCGAATAAAAACATGTAAAATTAACTTTTTACGTGATCACAAAACTAATAAAATGCGAACAATTTCGAACCTGCAAATTGTAAACGCTGCACTGCTATGATATATATAGATAAAACAACATTGGTTTGCGTAATTGTCCGTCCCGCTAGTGCAGTGGTAAGGACGTTCGCTTTTTCACCTTTACGACACCGGCGCAATGTTATATTTTGTCTGTTTTGTGGTCACCATTCCGGACAGGTGTTTTTTTCCGGATAATCTCATCCCCCCCCCCCGCAGCATTTGACCATATAAAACTTAACAAGTATTTCGGTACAAAACAAATAGCTGGAAATTGCAGCTATCATTCAAAATTCGTCCCAACTGTCGTCAATCTAATCTTATTAGGTAGGAGTGCTGGACACACTCCGGGTCCCAACATTATGCAGCCTCAGCGCGGAGGTAACTCATTACCTTGGAAAAACACAAATACACACACAGGGTGCAGCCTAGGCGCGTATAGACTCAAACAAGGCAACAAACTCAAGTGTGGGCACAATCATTTAAAATTTATATATTGAATACGATATTCTAACAGAAATTACACAACCACCTAAGTGTACATACCATGTTTGATATTTCGTTCGATTATTAGATTTCAGCATATACATGTATAAGGTCATTTCGCTTTTAGTTAACTTATCCATATGTTCGTGGGCGAACTCGGATAGTCAAGTGCTAATACGATTGAGCTCACATGGTCCGGCTATGTGCTCATACCTACTTTCGAGAATCATCATGAAGGTATTGCCATACTTAATGAACAAGAATGTGACTCGCCGCCCAGTTTCGCTCAATGGGTCAAGTTACCCACGGGTACTACTTCCCCGTACCCCTAAACTTTTTTTCGTACCAAAAATGTTTCGTACGCAAATTTTTTTCGTACCAAATGTTTTTTCGTACCCAAATTTTTTATCGTACCCAAATTTTTTATCGTACCCAAATGTTCGTATCAAGATACACAATTGTGGTGATATAGATAAACTTAAATTGATGTTTTATATCCATCCTCTTCAAAAGCATCGTCACACCAGTACTGCCAGTACTTTGATTTTAAATGCAACGGTGACTGAAACGATTAAGTGTTGTTTAGCAGCTTCGCAAAAGTACAAAATATGTTTAACTTGCCGTCACCATTGTGGTATAAACGCATTGATGGATGTTAAGCTCTGATAGGGGTGATTAAATGTGAATATCTTTCTAAACCGCAAATGTAATAAACGCGTGTAGGCTAAAATATAATTAACTCATTTGTTAAGGCCCGTATTTACACATGTTAAATGTTAAAGACAATCGTTTGATATTTTCATGACTATTCTGCGGTTCAAAAACGCCTACTGCAAAATACAAGACATTTCGATTTGTCGATATATTTCGCACAGACGTTACATGCTACGATGCACAGAATATAAACGATAAATCAGTTATCAAATAGTTATAGAAGTAAAGATGTCCATGAATATTTTTGAAGTATGATTTACAATAGAAACGAGTGGTGAAACATGCTTGATTTTACGAATAAATTGTCATCCAGTATTATAGGAAAAAAACAACAACACTAACACACGCTGGCGGAGAGTTATAATTTGCCTTTGCTAAGTGTCCTTCCAAACGTGAAGCTGAACATGTACAAGATAAGTATTGATGCAAAGCATCAAAGGGCGTCGGGAATTTCAGTGTAAAAGGCACTCAATGAAGTTACATGGAACGACTTTTTTCTACTGTAAATATAAATATATTGGCCGATTATTTTAAACAAAACAGAAAAATGGTATAACCATTATGTATGATTTTGTGTTATGACCCCTAATAACAATTATCTATGATGTTGTGTTATAACCCCCCCCCCAAAAAAAACACAAACATTATCTATGATTTTGTGTTGTTACTCCCAAATATTTCATAGTTCATTTTATTTACATTGATTTCCTTTTTTTACTGGCATCCGTGTTCAGTTTTCATTAATGGAACAGAACTGTGTAGGTTTAAAAAAAATCTGCTTCATCTTGTAAGCGTAATTTAATATTTTTCTCAACTTCAAGGGGAGATGATTCTGAACGTATTCTTACGTTTCTCATTTACGATAGGGGTTGAGTACTCATTGATATGAAAACACTGTAAAAGTTTTAATGTGTTTACGAACATCCCCCACCCTCGCACACATATATTTCATGGGCATAATAAAAACAAAAAATGGTTACAATATAACAGCATATTTATTTAAACTAAAATGTCTACATCAAAACAAAAAGTTAACATAGATCACAAATAAAATAATTTGATTCTACTGGGGCTCGAACCTTAAGCCTCTCACATGTGAAGCGAGCGTGTAACCACTACACTACGGAAACGCTGGAAAAATCACCTTCTAACTAAGAAGTTAATAAGCTATTAATAGTCGGTTCAAATGTTAACCCGGAAGTTTAAACGCTGGATATTGAGCGGGGTTAAAGGTCCATACCAAAGGGTCCATACCACTGTCAAGATACGGGTCAGGCCTGTGGCCTTCTATATGTGTTTTTTTTAAACCTGTAGGAGGACTTGATAGTAATGAGACTGGGGTGCTGTGATGGTGCTCCTCATTTAAAAGCGGCTGCCTTCCTTTATCAAGACTCATTATTACAATTAATAATACTTGTCGCGCTTTGCGCTCTATAGCGCCTTTATTAGTAACTAGGTGGTTGCTAGGATAGTGGAACAAAGAAGGTTTTAATGTGTTTACGAACCCCCCCCCCCCACCCTCTCACACATAAATTTCATGCGCATAATAAAAAACAAAAAATGGTTACAACAAAACAGCATATTTATTTAAACTAAAATGTCTGAATCAAAACAAAAAGTTAACATAGAACACAAGTAATATAATTTGATTCTACTGGGGCTCGAACCTTGGACCTCTCACATGTGAAGCGAGCGTTTAACCACTACACTACGGAACCGCTTGAAAAATCACCTTCTAACTAAGATATTAATAAGTGACTGTAATGTAACGGTTATCAATAAAGCAATAAATCGTGTAATCGCTGTCGTCTTGTAAAACTGAAGAAAATACGCGTTAATCAAAACTCGAACAGCAAAAGTCTGCGCTATTGTTAGAAAAACCACAAAATAAATATATTTTTATTATGTTTTGTTTTGATACAAAACCAGAAAGTTTCACCGGTTCGCGTATTTGCCCAGTCCCTGTGATTTTTTATTATTGCCCAGTCCCTGTGATCAGTTATTAATTAAAAGAATTAGCTTTGCATTATTGGCAATAAATGTTGTAGTAAATATAATATGCACAAATGCAACACTTATTTACACTAATTTACACAAAAAATCACCACTATGCAAGATACTCTTAAAACAAAAATATATACATTGATCCGTAAATAACTTCTGCCATAAGCGAAAAAAAAACGTATTACATACTAGTCGCCGCACTTCAGTGCGACGCCAATCATTCATTCTAGTTTGAAATAAGCTATTGCTATAAACAACGAAAAATTCATGTGGGATGTAAAAATAGCAAGGACGGACTTTAAACTTGTATATTCGCGAATTTGAAAGAAATATACGAATCTTTAGATTTTATAAAATGCGCGGTCTAAATTTAACCCAATTATGCATAGCGTCTAGAAAAAAGGCCTTGACAAACAGCGTAGACCCAGATGAGACGCCGCATGATGCGGCGTCTCATCAGGGTCTGCGCTGTTTGCTATAAGGAATTTATGTAATAAATATTCTAAATAAAGAAATAAGTAAACTAGACATCCCTAATTTTGGAAATAAATTGATCCAGTTTAGAAGGATGGGAGAGTCCACTAGTCATAAATGGGTTAAGTTGTTCAAAACGTGAATGTTTCGATACTTATTTGAATGTATTAGCATTTTGTTTTCTAAGCTTATAGCTCTATATGGGACGTCGCATATGTATGTTGTGAGTTTGGTGTTGATTATAATATACACGTTTAAATCCAAGCGTGAGATTTGTGTCTCTATACACGGATATGATGCTTAGAAAGACGCTGGGGTCAGTGTCGAGATATTGTTTGCGTATCAGTGTAGGAATGTGATGCATAAGAAGACCGATGGTCGGTTTTGAGATGTTAATGGAAATTATGCCATACACGTTCTTTTTCTAGATAAGAGAAGCTATAAGAAGACCTGTGGGGCATGTAAAGATTTTGATGAGATTAACGAGATACACGTTTGTTTCGAGATCTTTGATTTTAATGACTATTTTTATAGATGTGATGCATAAGAAGACGTTCTGTGGCGTCTCATCTGGATCCAAACTGTTTGCAAAGGCCTTCAAAATTCGGTTCCCGCACTGCATCAAGCATCAGAATCAAAAAGAAAACAATAGAAAAAGCTCACTCTTCAGCATTTTGTGCTCATGTATTTAGTGTTAATGCATATTAACTTCCGTGTGAAGGACAATGTTCTCGTAATTGCACTCAAAGCAGGTCCAACTTAAAAGTATGTGTGTTTTACATTCCCCGCCGATTTGAATATTACTTCACAAATGATACAGACTACATAGAACATTCATTTATAAAAAAAAATGTATAGTCATAACTCACACTTACCACTCGAGTGACTGTAAACTTAATACATGTACTTTTATTTTCAAATTGTTTACTAAAACATAGAATCTTTTTTTCTTCCAACGTACACACTTTGATTAATTTGAACGTGCATTGGGCTAAACATATAGCGCAATTTTCAGTGCGTCTTTTATTTTGTTACACTCAGATTAAAATATTAATCCGATGTATATAAAAGTAATACGAATAAAGCTTGTTATGACATGTGTGAGGTTTGGCGCGCCTAATAGCTGCTTTAAACCACCTTTTTATCGAACGTTCCATGTCAGTGTCATCATATTAAAATATCTTTATGTTTCATGTTGTAATGTAAGTTATACACTGTATTGAATTGTAATTTAGTTGCATCAAATGGAAGATTAGATTAAAGTATCAAGACTTTCTCTCCTAATAATGTGACTGGTTTTTAATAATACATGAACATGTTTATGATTGTCAGCCAAGGAATATTATCCAGTCCCAGATTACCTGGGTTATCTATACTTGACTGTGCACAAGGGGATGCCGTCTATTCTGTACCATTTTTGTCAATACTGAATGCACTGAATTATTACTATTTTTGGTCTGACCTAAACATGTGGCCTTATATTTCGATATCATAAGAGATTTACGCGACACAACTATTGGCCATGGGAAGAATAAATATAACAATCCAACAGAAATGAAAAAGTAACAGAGCTGAAGATTTGGTCTAGATTTGTTACTTGAAATATTCACAACATGATGTTGTACTCGACATATTGACGCGTAATAGAAAGGAATAGTAAAAAATATCATACAATTTCCCGGCATAAAAAGGAAGCTAAATCTGGACGGACGGACGGACACACACACACTCTCAAAAACTCACCTACCCTTTCAACGAACGGACTAAGCGTCTTTTTTATGTCCTCCATCTTCCAATCGTTTAAAAAGAAATGTTATTTCAAGGTAACAGGAAACAAATTGTGTTTGTTGGCCTGAACATTATCAAGTCGTTCAATTTCATATTGCGTGACTTGACTGCAAATAATTGTTCGACGGTCACAGTATTTTGGTAGCGCGTAACAGCAAGTTACATACACTATTATTAAACACTTCGTTATTAAGATGTTGGACGTCGTAAATCAGAGAGTTATTGTTCTCCTTGGACTTGAAGGAAAAGGGAAAAGTGCAACGGGAAATACTCTTCGTGGATGCGAAGTATACGAGCTTAAAAAAGCCATGATCAAAACAAGCTCAAAAAGTGACATCGTACACGCAAGTTGCTCGAGAAAAAATTCTAATCATGAATACGAATTGGAAATTATTGACTATCCGGGGCTGTTTCAATCAAGAAACGTTGCGGAAATAGCTTTGAAGCTCATTCAAGTGACAGACTTTTAACCGCACATGTTCGTGCTTGTTCTGAGATCCGATAATTTCATGGACGACGAACAATACACCGCTGATATTCTGAAAATTGTTTTCGGAAAACACATATTTGAACGCACGATGATAGTACTCACTCACGGTGATAATGTTGTACATGACCAGCATTTGGATTCATTACAGAACACCTTCGATTTTGTAAGAGAACTTTTTGAATTATGTGGAAGTCGAGCTATGTTAATTGATAACGCAACAAACGTGTTTGATTTTGACAAATTCCGTATATTAACCGAGCAGATTGCAAAGTCTGGACGGTTCGTTTATGACCTGAATTACAAACATAATTTAACAATGGTCTGCAAACCGACCCCGCGGACAAAAGCATTGCTATCCAGCTTAACGAAATAAACATAGAACTTGGTCGGCAATTGCCACACTGTACTCTACCACTATCAGTTGTTGAAACCAGACAATCAGAAGAACAGTACGCGATATTATGCAGAAATGTGCATTTTATCCAGAAAGGGGCGTTGAAGATTGCTCTTGTCGGAAGAACTGGAAATGGAAAAAGTGCGACGGGAAACACCCTCCTTGGCTGGGATTACTTTACGTCGATCGTTAGCTCAAAAGGAGTAACTAATGAAATAACGAGCGCCAGATGTCACAGAATAATTCACGATTCCAATAGAATGATAGAAATAATTGATACGCCCGGTTTGTTTGAATGCGGTAAAGTTGTGGAAACAGCGTTGCAACTTTTGGATTTGGTAGATAAAAAACCAAATGTCTTCGTACTTGTACTGACCCCAGGTCGATTTACAGAGGATGAAAATTGCACGGTAGACATGCTGAGGATCATTTTTGGTGAACATGTATTTAGGCATACTATTATAGTCATAACACATGGGAATAAATTGCCAAATGAAGAAGATTTTGTCACGTTTTTGAAAGAGTCTGTATATGTTAAAAATCTTTTTGAACGATGTGAAGATCGAGTCTTGAAAATCGACAATAAAAAAATAAAATTCGATGTAGAGATGTTTTTCAGATTTTGCGACATTATAACAGATAATGGAAAGCTGTTCTACAAGCATGAACATGCTAGAGTACACAGAGCTACTTAAGTAAAACATCTTCGAGGCAATAACACTGGAAAGAGCACTGTAGATCAGCTTCAAGGGATTAGTGTAGAACTCGGGCGACTGGTACCAGGCTGGACGGTCCCGCTGTTTGTTTTTGCCGCCATGACAAGTGGTGGGGTGATTGCTGCCCGCATGTTCAGATGTGAAATTTGTTAACTGAAGTATCAACATTTTAATCATTAGTGCACACGGTAGGTTAGAGACTTTTTTTAACAACATGGTTTCTTAGTTGTTGTTTTGTGTGCTTGAGATTAGTGCACCTGTTCATTTATGTCAATAGGAAGGAAAATGGTTTAAATGAGTAGAATTAAAGGGGCCTTTTCACAGATTTTGGCATTTTTTTAACTTATTCATTAAATGCTTTATATTGATAAATGTAAACATTGGATCGTAAAAGCTCCAGTAAAAAATCAAGAAAAAAAATAAAAAAAGGAAAAGAACATTGCCCGGAGCAGGTTTCGAACCAGTGACCCCTGGAGTCCTGCCAGAGTCCTGAAGTAAAAACGTTTTAGCTTACTGAGCTATTCCGCCGAGTACACATTCGTGACGTATTTTATACCTTATATAAGCAATCTTCGTAGTTTCACAAAATTTAACGACAAAAACAGAACTCTCCAAATTATTCAATCGTTTCGCGTTGCAACGCTTTATAATTTTTAGGTTTAAAAATCGTCAAAAGATGCATATAATGGCTATATTAGAGCATGGTTAATGTTCAGTATTACTGTTTCCTCACAAATATCATAACTAAAACGAAAACTTACGAATCTGAAACAACTTTTTTCAATTTTGTCAATTTACCAAAGCGTGAAAAGATCCCTTTAATATATATATATATATATATATATATATATATATATATATATATATATATATATATATATATATATATATATATATATATATATATATATATATATATATATATATATATATATATATTTATATATATATATATTTATATATACTTATAGTCACCAACAAATTGGGACTCTCGATTTAAACATACTTATTGGGACCTACTAGAAATGACGGTGTTACAGACGCCACTGTCACATATTACGTATAGATTTTCGGTCTGGATGCTATGTATGCCTATATAGATCAGGAAATCTTGATAGAGAGTTATTTTTTAGTAGCACCCCTCTCTTGGGTCAGGGCCCAGTTATTAATTGGGCTTTAGACCCAACATGTGCATATATAATATATATACGGTAAGCTATTGGGTCAAATTTGTTTCTTGATACATGTACATGCTTATCATTGAGGATTTGCTTGTCATTTGAAAGTTTTTCAAAACACAATAGCATTACAGCGGTGGGCTTTAAGACAAGTGGCAAAAGTGTTGGCAAAGGCGGATTCGGAATCTCCTTAGCCGACCAAAGCTTTTTTCTTAGGGGACGTTTTTTTGTTACATTATAGACCATTTTAATTCTGTGTAGGTCATATCGAGTCGGTCAGTTTGCCTGTGATTTCCAGAATAAAGTGCACTTACTCAAGGCATTAACTGACAACAGTCTTACATGTATGAAATGACAAAGAGTGAATGATCTTATTTATCACATGCTTTAAAACGAGAAAAATCAAATAAATATTTACGCAAACATAATGATACATCCCGAATGTTGTTTATATTTCGTGACGTCATTTGACGTTGCAACGTCATTTCAGCAAACCAACTAAATGCGATTGATCAATCGAACGAAAACTAAGCCAAGAAAACGCTTGAAAAGTATATAACACAAGTGTAAGATAAAAATGTTCGTAATGGTTATATTACATGGGAAACAGGGTTTGGTATGTGATAAATACTATTCTGTTTTGACACTTAATGTTTAACGAAATAATGACTGTTGGATATTATCTTTGAACGATTATCTGCAGGTGGCGTATAAAACTGGTATCTGTCGGAATGACGTATGTCTTTTGGCGTGTCCCTGAACTAGATTGAGTAACACGTAAAACTTTGCAAAAGCGATATAGATAATTAGTTTTCGGTGTGAAACAACTACATGTAACTGTACCAGAAATGTGATATAGATGCCAATGGACCCTGCATCAGTGATCATGCAAGTCGTTAACACTAATTATTATCGCAACTCGATTGCTGTCAACATCACCAATACCGTAAGTACCAATATAACGATCAGCTGAACTAACGATTTTGACGATTTTGTTTTGAAAAAGCATTACGGTTTATTTATGATTAGCATTACGATGATCTGGACTTTGATGTATATGATCTTTGGTTCTAAAATCTTGTCGACAACAAGTAATTAAGCATATAAATGCATTACCATCATCTAATAATGACTCCGAAAATTATTTATCCCTGGGTAGACGACATCATCCAAATTTGCAAGATAGTATGCGTCTTCAGGGCTCCAGCTAGGATTTGAAAAGGGCAGGGGGGGGGGCTTTTTGTCAAAAGGGCACTTTCAACGCGCAGTATTTTGTCAAAAGTGCGCTTTCAAGTGCGCTTGTGTCTCTGGAATGCTTCCTGTTGCTGCTGCATGTTCATTTATATGTTTTTAATAATTGTTAGAATATATTATTCCCATTATTATTAAACCATTCAATGTCTACAATGATGAATAAATTAATAACAATGTAATAAGAGATTCATTACCGGTAATTATCATAATTTATTGTAAAAAAAAATAAAGGGCAGGGGGAGGGGGGCCCCTTGGAAGGGCAGAGCGGAGGTTCGGAGGGGCAGGGTGGGGCACCCTTCAATTTAGACTTAGCTGGAGCACTGGTCTTTGACTGGTTTGATCAATGGGGATTCATTTTTATCTGAGACTTTGGGCAACACATTTTCATCTGCGATATGTGAAGAGCCATTTCTGTCTGCGTACATTTCAGGTATGTTTAGCTTCTGTACTTTTTTTCTGTTTTCATCGACATTTCCTTCATGATCTGTCAACTTCCGTTTAAGTGAACATTCGCATAGGCTGGCTTCGTTACTTACATTGTGTTTTTCTGGTACAGTGTCTATTTTCCAGCGTCCACAGTTTTCGCCTTTTGAACAGGCTTCACAGTAACACGAGGCCTTGGCGGTATATAACTGATAACCAACTTTATGGTTCCCAAAACAGAATTCCAAAACAGAATGCGGGTTTTTCATCTCGAGTTCTTTGCTTGTGGTTTCATACTCAGTTCCATTATAAAACACAGTCATGCTTTCATGTCAGGGACTAGTTTTTTTCAAGATCGTGACCACCACTGTGGAATTATGGTTTGTGACATCAGAAACAAAAATCAAGTTCTTGTGTTTCAGCTCTTCTTCTTCTTAATAGTAAGCAACTACCGGGTGTAGTGTAACTCCTGTGCTGCTCCAATAAGCGCTTTGAAATTCGTCGGCGTTGCTGCATGTGGAATTTTCTGCAAAATCCATATGGATCAATATTTCATTTCTTGGTAAGTTTGCTTTTAGATTTCTTATGGCAGTATATTGTGTCTCCACCCTAGAAACATGCTGTAAGAAATCTCGGAACCGCAGTTGTGTATGTTTGATTATACTCTTCTTTTGTGTTCTTGGATTTAACTTTTTTCATTTTCTTCTTCCCCTCTACTTCTACGCGTTTCAACTCCTCAAACTCGACTTCTGTGTCATCCTGTATTTTAGTGGTTAGCATATCTGTCATGTCCTGTTAAGATACTT
Organism: Dreissena polymorpha; assembly: GCF_020536995.1. Classification (NCBI taxonomy): domain Eukaryota; kingdom Metazoa; phylum Mollusca; class Bivalvia; order Myida; family Dreissenidae; genus Dreissena; species Dreissena polymorpha. The sequence continues at coordinate 26,070,690 of NC_068368.1, read as the reverse complement.
TCTTGCTAACCGATTCTGGGTTTGGTGAAATATCAATTCCTACAGAGCGAATGCTTTTAAATTTCATAGCGAAATTTTTATGTTTGCTGCATGAACAAGTATTTCAAGTTATCAGCTTTGTCAAAAGTATATAGTCAGGATGCAGGCAACAAAAAACGATTTTTTACCTTGGTATTTGGGTTTTCAGCACAGAACTCGTGTCGCTCCATGAAGTTGATCACCTCCTTTTTGATTCTTTCTCTTTCCGGGACCTTTTTTCTCTTTGGATTAGCCATCAATGCCTTTGCAGTGGCCTGTCTTAGTACTTTTCTCGAAATCCCTGTTTCTTTACTTAGCGTGGAAAAGGATATTGTCGCTCACAATATTTGCAATTGCCTTGCCTGAAAGGACTTTCGGGCCTGGTTACAAGCAGACCATTCCTCACGCTAAATATAACAGTCTAGTGATTCATTCTACAAAGATTTGCCCTGTGAGTGATAACCAAATTGTTACAGTTGTTTTTACTCTCAGCTACAATAATGATCAAATTTATGCTGGATATTTTTTCCTGTAGTGTTTTGTAAGATATCATGGTATTTTGCAACAAAATTTAAGAACAAAACTTGAACTTTTATCTACTTAAAGTAAAAAAGTGCAACAAAATTCTCCAGTTTTATTAAAAGTGTATGTGGGCTTATCAGTAGCATGTTTATATATCAATACTTATATACTGTGAGTGTGACAGTAAAATTCAAGATGTTAGTATTGTCATTTTCAGCCTAGGTCACTCAGAAGCCATGAAATTGTAATGATTCATCAATATAGAAGAAAAAGCCATGTAGTAAAAAATGTCTTGTTTGTCTCATTGGTTAACTTTTTGTCATTCACATTTGACCAATTGTATTTAACTCATATTAAATAATATTCGCCGAAGTATACTGTATCAATGTATGATGATGTTGTCATACTCCTCAATTTGTGCCTGTTCCAATGAAATTATTTTTCTGAAGTTTACAAATTAAATTTCGATGATTGTTGTTACAAATATTATTATGTTAAATGAAATACAAGTGTAATATTATTGTTTAAAGTTGATTAATAAATTTTCAAACAATGCATGTGTTTTTTTTCATTAATATGCAAGATGTTTCTTTAAAAATGAAAAAAAATATTCATTTCATCTTAAAAATCTTCATTATGCAATGCATGGCAGAACCCCTGTGCTCATAATTTTGCTTCCTACATCAAAATTGGTGTAAACATTATTATGTCTTCAATATCCTTAAACATTTCATTCTTAATTTTACAAGAAATTCAGTAAATTGTTTGATTTTAAACCATAATAACTTACCTTATTCAGTTATTGCACAACGAATGTCCAGTGCAATATAGTAATAAGTGCACTTGTTACAGTATCGCACTAAAAATATCTCAGTGTCAAATGAAGTTATGTGCAAATTCATCAAATATAATATTACTTGGTAGCAATATACTGAAATACATTTTATCTTATATATTTTTAGTTTAAAAACTGTATGAAAATGTTAACAGTGTTAAAATCAAAGCTCAATCTTTTATAACAATCAGTTCTTTTACTCTCCTGTAAAATTTTGAAATATGGACTTATCACTGTTTTACACTAAGGTGACGATACTATTCCATGTTCAATGTATCACTCTTTTTTAACAATCGGGCAATAGAGCTTTGAGGGAATTATATAGTTTTTCACATAATGTTTACTGTTTCGATCACTGTTCGCTTAAAGGTGTGGTTGAAGCACGGACAAAGCAGTCTCTGAAATCATAAAATCCAATTATTTCACAATTCAGCATTATTAAAAAAGGTACACAATCTTTAAAAAAAAAATGTTTCTTTTCAACTCTACGATAACACCAATAATCACGTATGACTGCGAATTCTTGAGAAATTACGATACGCCCAATATTGACAAATTGCACCATACATTATTCAAGGAAATATTTAGGGGTTCGTCTTAAATATCAAAAGCTGCTGTACTAGGAGAATGCGGTCATTTCCCATTGTGCTTTATGTTTTAAGAACAAATGCTATAATTTTGGTAGACAATAATGCCATAACAGAATACTTTCATTAAAAGAGTAGTTAATGCATTTACAAATGATGATGCGTTCATAAATATTTATAGCAAATTTAGTCGGCCTAATGCTCTTCAATGTCCGTTTGATTAACTATGTTTCGGTAATTTGTGGTTAAACCAGTATCACGTAATTGAGAACATTTATATGCTGGCTACAAGAGTCCATGATTGTTATATTCTAAGATGTTTTAAATGTGTACAGTCTTAAATTAAGCTTGCATATTATAAGTATATACAAATGACTTTTGAACCCTTCATGCAAACTTTTAAAGTTAATAACAATACTGAATATTGAATTGTATAGATTGCGATTTTGTGCGCATAATTAAGAACTAAAATGATGAAGATTTATTAATATAAACGTCAAAGGACGCAAGCGTAAAGTGTGCTCTATTGGTTTAATTGAGAAATATTCCTATAGTTTGTCCAATTCATATAGACCTCACATCCGAAAACAACATGAAGCTGTTATGTAATACTTTTGACTTAAAAAAATGATGTCGTCAAAGTCAGTAAAACGTGTCCGTTAAGTATTGAAGTGCATCTATTTTGTAATGAGAAAGTGATACATATAACTAATTATTCTTTTGCTTTACAGTCGTTTGTAAATTGTTCTAACATTTCCTGTGATTGTTTTTGTTATCATTAAACACAATAGTTATATCATCTGTAGCATGATATGAATAACTTTCCGAAATTGCCCGTATGACAATTAGAATTGCGTATTTTAGCCAACATTCATCTTACTATACTAAAAATAAAAAACATAATACAAAATAAAAATAATTAAATCAATAAAATATCTAAAATATTTAAAATATTATTTTTATTTGCCTAATGCATGTATTGTGGATCATGAAAACAATCGGCTTAACCTGTAATGCGTTAGTAACCGAATGCAAATATCACGTGAAGATAGTGTATAATAAATTCACTGAGTGCATTTCGTTTGGTAATTGTCCCCTTGGCAAAATAACACAAATATGCGTCTTCATCCGATTAACAGTATTGGATTGATTGTATTTCAACATTAACCTGAGTACTGTTAGATTGTTGATAAAAATAACCATTATAATCTTTGTAATTATTTGTTATAGAAATTGTCACAGCATACGAATTTCTATCATCAGGTTTGATTTATATGTCAATCTGCGTATCGCTTTCACTTGTGTGCGTGTTGGTGAACAGTGTCCGTTCACTGAGTTTTGCAAAGTATAATTAGAGATACACAGACACAACGAACAGAGAAAGTATTGAGATATTTAAAGTGAACGCAGAAGAGACCGCCTACTGGCATTCACTAACATTTAGCAAATTTTTAAGTGTATCGTATCGAATGTGTAACACGTGAATAAACAAGAGTTTTTTTTTGAGTTTAGCAAACGGAAATTATAAGCAAGAACATACATTAAATTTATATGTGTAATCGTGCGTGAACAAAAATGCGATTATAATGGGAACTAACCGTTCAAATGAGAATCAAAGTACGACCGTGCAGAGTGATTTATCTGTAAGTATGCTTGTTTGATCGGATATGAAGTAAAAAATAATGATTATAAAATAACAACTACAATATAATAACAAAAACAAATACTAGTAAAGTAACTTTCCAAACAATTGCAGGTTGGGGTTTGTTTCAAATTACAAATCGTTTCTCTACTGAATCTACAATTTACATATTTATTTTATAACGTTTGATTGTAAAATGTTATGTCCTCTCTATTCTTCACTATTGGTTTAATCTTCAAAACTAATATTTAATTTGTACTATATACAATATAATAATTAAATACATAATTAAATATATAAATAGATAACTAGTTAGATAAATAAAAATAATAATAACATATTTAATTAATTAATTAATTGATTAAATAAATAATTAATTAATTAAGTAAGTAATTATTTAATTAATTAATTTATCAATAAATCAGTAAATCAATAACAAAATAAACAAATAAATACAAATCAAGACAAATAAATAAGTATATATATATATATATTTTGTTCGTAAGCGAGCCATTGGCGAATGTAATTGAACGAATTTGAAATTTAACGCTAATGTTTAACAAACAAAGCACATTTAAAGAGAGAAACGATTGTTTTATCACATGCAAAATGATACAGTAACTATTCGTTAAATTTATGTATAAGTTGAATATGGAGGTGGTGATGTTATGTACGAGAAAAGCTTAGTATAATCACAATAACATAGAAAATGCCACCTTCAAGACAGGAATAGATCCGATTCTCGAAAATGGTGTAAATATTTAAAGACATTCAAAGGCAGTTATTATAATCAAACGAACATAACGCAAAGGAATTTTAAATCATTTTTTAACAAATTTCTTAAGCGTAAATTAAAATTGAATTAAATAGAACGATTATTATGAGTCAGCTTGTAGCAATATGGACTCCGTGTGGTCCATTAACGACTGACAAAGTTATTAAATTGATTTTTTTTTCAAAATAAAAACGCTGTGTGTATGTTGTTTTGTATTGTGCTGTTTCGTACTGTTTTGACAATTGGTCACTTGCCTTTAATAAAGAGCTACACAATTTTATTAAAATGAGAGTGCAATACTTCTCAAGCAGCGGGAGTTTCACTTCTTTATATTGACTGCAACGTTGCGATAATTTTTATTGACTTTTAATAATGTTTTGCGTAATTCATTCATTTGAAAACAGCGGATATCCTTAGTCTTAGACTAAAAGCACAATTGTTCCGTTGTTTAAAAACGGTAGTAAATCTTATCTGACACAATATAGAGGGATAACTGTAGTAATATTTGGGCTAATATAGTTTTAACCTGAGAAACCGAAATAATTATTGGTGCAAACACGGTTAGATATTTCGTTTATTGTATAAATAATCGTGATGCCTCTATGATATGTCATACTCAGACCTTTTTACTATATCATTATGGGTCAAGGAAAACAATTTATTGTTTGCACATTTATTTATTTTGTTTGTAAACGACATTGGCGAATATTTGATTTACACAAAGCTATGCATTAATAATAATTAAACGTTTGTTTTATGTTACTGTTTGCCAATGTTTGACAATTTCCGCTGCCCAAGTATTATACAACACCAAATAATGGATATTTTTACAAAGGGGTCTCAAGATTAATATCGGGAACGTTAACACATGTATACCTAGTGGACTCTCCCATCCTTGTACATTGTATCAATAAATTCCCAAAATTAGGGATGTCTAGCATATTTATTTCTATATTTAGAATATTGCTTACAGAAATTCCTTAAAGCAAACAGCGCAGACCCTGATGAGACGCCGAATGATGCGGCGTCTCATCTGGGTCTTTGCTGTTTACGAAGACCTTTTTTTTCTAGACGCTATGCATAAATGGGTTAAGGTTCGGATTTCGCAGAATTTTATTCTTGAAATAATCACTGGGACATCAATGGTGAAACTATGGGAATATTTTATTGAGCTTACGTCTGTGCTAAATGATTCTGTTACTGTTCCCTAAAACGTGCAATTTAAGCATGGAGTGATCAGGATCTCAAGGCGGATAATAATATTCTTTCATTATTCAGCAGAATCAAATAAGGTTTTAAAACTGAATTGTTACTTTTCGACCCAATTTCGGCACGAATAATCACTCATTGCTGCAAAGTGTCCGGAATTAAAAATTTGTCCAAGATTAAAAAAATGAAGTACAGATATTTCCAGCAAAAACTTTGAGTTCGTCAACAAACAACATATTGTGCTGTACTAGGTGAACTTGGTCGCTTCCCAATGTCCTTCATGAATAAAGAACAATTCCTCACATATTTGTGTATATCATGATATCACACTACACTTTCATAAATATAGTTTTTAATGTAATAACTACTGATGATGCTTTATATTTATAGCAGATTGTGTTTACATAATGACATAAACACTGCGTTTGAATCACTTGAATCACTTGGTTTAAGTAACTTATGGTTATACCATTATCATGAAATCGATTGCATATGCATGCTGGATCCAAGGGCCCGTAATCTTTTCATGCACACGTTAATCCATCATTAAAGCAATTAGCATATTAATACAATATACCATATTAAACACAAGTTTTGTGTCTACTGGAAATTAAATTGATAAAACTGTATCTGTTTTGGAATGTTAAAGTGAAATGATATAATTAATTCTTCTGTTGCTTCCTAGTCGTTAAAAAGTTTCTTCAACTTGGCTTCAAATTTTTTTTTAAATATAATTTCTTAATTTGTTTTAAGACTGATTACATCTTTTTAGATTAGGTGCAGGCTATCCATTACTCTCCTGCATTATTATTATAGAAATTGCATTCCCTTAATGTTTGTATAGCCAACCTCCATCTCATTGCGTGTATGTAATTATTTTTTTTATTTTTCAATACGTATGTATTTCTGCTTATGTGAATGCATTCACAGTTAAAGCACATATTTAACACTACAATACAATCACCAGCTGCAACTCGGTTCATTAGTTTTCTCTGTACAAAAACAACAACAAATATCTTCATCATATTAATATTATTACTATGAATATCATTGAACTTGAAACTAGACATGTGCAGAATGTTGATGCAATAATCACATCAATCTGTTGAATGTTGTGTTATTGAAAACTATTACAAAACTATTGTTTCAAACATCAGGTTTTTCATAAGCCCTACAATATCTGGGACGTGCTATTTAATGACATCATAAATGAGCTATAACATATTAATAATTTTGTTTCTTTTTACGACGACCACTGTCTGAGAAGAAGTTTTTTTTGTGAACGTATTTACGTACAGTTACTGTTCACTGAATTTTGCAAACGTCAAGGTAGTATTTATCAAGGAATCCTTATGTTGCACAATATCCCAGGGACGCGAGGATATAGTCTGTATTACTGAACCAAATGTTTACTTTCAACTTGTATAACTACACACTATTATATATTTGCAACATGCATTGTTATTAGTAAAGCATTTATCTTCAAAACGTGTTTACATGTTGGTACATTATCAAAGGCAGCTGTAACTGGTGATTGTGACAATTATCTTTAATGCGTGTTGTTTGTTTCTGCGTTACTGTGTTATTAACACGTATATTACTAAAACGCGGGTATTCCAAAAATAAGCACTATCTCGGTAATTTCAAAAATGCAGTCGGTCATGAACGTATTTTTAAAGGGATCATATGTGGCCATCTCTGTGGTATGTTTGCTTATGGCGGCAGTCATCATCTTCCTCAACGGTCTGGTCATCTTCATGTTAGCCCGGCAGAAGGAAAACAACCGGCTTCACTTCTTCATATTCCATCTTGCAATTGGTGGTAAGACAATTTGACATGCACGCCTTTTTATGTATATATGAAGCATCAAAAGCCATATTTATTTGCATTTTCTTTACATCAAATATATTTTTACGCGCACGCCTATTTGCAGTAAAATTTACCAAAACCCATTTGCATTTTCTTTCAATTAACATCAAATTGCAATAAATATTTATATGAAAAATGGTTGTTTGACGAATGTACTACGGCCTATACCTTGAGAATTTCACTTAAGATGGGCGTCATTACACAACGCTTACTTGTATGAAACGTATGGGAGTCTTAAATAGTAACCAAAGAGCTGCTTTAAAATAATAACAAAAAACAACAACAACATCATCACACATGTAGACAGTAATTCATATAATAATACTTGCTAACTGATAACATCGACATTGATCTTTCTGTTGTTTTCTGAAATCAAATATTGAACTTGATGGTCTCATATTTCAGACCTGTGTGTCGGCTTGGTGAGCGTACTCTGCGACGGCATATTCAACGGTATTCTGCGCGAGAAGTGGTACTTGGGTGACGTCATGTGTCGCATTTGGCACTATGCTATGTTTGCAGTCATAATTGTGTCGAACAATCTTCTAATTGGAATGAGTGTAGACCGCTACTTGGCCGTACGATATCCGTTGAGGGCGATAACCGGAGGTACCGTGTTAGTAGTACAAATACTTGATGATAGTAAAACATATAGACACTTGTGCAAATGTTGCTTGGCCTACAATACTGCGAAATTAATTAATCAAGTGCTAATATGATGTTGTAACTTAAACAATACAATACTAATGTGATCTGCCTTTTGTGATGTGTCGGGTAACATAATATGTCCACTGTCACATTTCAGAGTACCGTCCGTACAAAGCCATAATAATCGGCTCATGGATAATGGCCTTTCTGATCCCTGTTTGGACTTTTCCGTACATTGGCACCGTCCTTGTTGGTTCCTAATATTACTGTAAAATTGCGTTCACAACTGACATTGGGTGGCAGGTATGTTTCCCTTTAATTTTATTATTTATAACTAGGAAAACATACTATTAAATGCAAAAAAAACACACACGTACAAAGGCAATGATATGAAAATATAGCTATGCGCTTTTGACTTAAATAAAACAAATACTTAAATAATTAAGTAAATAAAGGTTTGATTTAACAGTAATACAAATCCAAAAACATAAGCAAAAACAAACTATTGTTACTTCAAGCTGTTCTTACATTTTAAGGCCAAGCCTATTGACATTTGAATAGAGGACAATACCTACAACATAATATTCATTCTCGCAATTCTCAACCAATGTAGGGTATTGTTATTAAAGATTGTCGTTTATTTTATTTCAGCTTTACGTCACTTGTACACTGCTCGTTGTGTTCTTCATCCCATGCCTCGTTGTCTCCGTCTGCAATGTCGGCAATTCGGTTGTAGTCTGGAATCATTGGCGCCAAAGAAGAAATCTCACCGAAATCACGGAAATGAACACAACGTTAAAAGGTATATTTATCTTTGAAATAATAACATAATTATATAAATGTAGCATGTTAATGTGTACCTGTTGTGCAATTTACTTGCTTGTTTTATTATTGTATACTACTAATAATAATACATTTGGAGTGGCACAGTTTAAACAGTTTCTGTATAATTTAATGGCATTCACATTGTTAATTTAAACTCTGCATACAAAAGTTTTTTTAAATAACTAGTTCGTAAAACAAACTAAGTAATATGTGTGGATTATGTCAGAAACAACTTTTCCGTCATGTCACAAACCAAGGAACGAGGGTTTACTTCCAATAGCCAGGATAAAAACAATAAAGATGACCTTGAGAAAGATGCTTAAGTAAGTATGTTTTCATATATGATTGATTCCGTAAGTTGTAAGCCGTAAGATGCCCTATGTATAATTTATCATTATAAAATGTGTTTGGTTAAATATTAAACGTAACTAGCAATACACAAATCTATCATAATTACTTCGCCAATTAAGATTCTTTTGTATATCCTGGTAAATAACGAATCTGGACATGACAGAGCTAATGAGCTGCTGTAAGCTCTCAACATGCTGGATTGTTGCTCACTGACCTGGCCTCTCTAGGTATCTGATATTGCACATAATTTAGCGAGAAAAATACTGGACATGAAGTCAACCATGCATTATTTCATAAACTATTTCAGCGTTCGTTATTTGCTTGCTGCCGGCAACAGTGTTTCACATTCTTGACGTATTCAACATAAGTGTCTTTGACTCTCGCTACTACATGGCCCTGCAGCGCTTATATCCCCTCAACAGTGCGTGTAATCCAATTATATTCTTGTTGTTCAACAAGCACATGTTGCCTTGCTGGTCGTAACAATCCTCGGTTAAGACAAAATGTTATGAAAGTGTCAGAACAACGAAAACCTATAAATGACTAGTGATTTTGTTACCTGGATCAGAACTTTGAAGAAAAACAAGGACATTAAAAGCAAGACGGCGTTACTGAGATGAGTGACATTTAACTGGTATCTTATCAAAGCATTCGACCATTATTTAGCACCCTTAATTACGCGTGTTATATCAAGCGTTTGACGAATGGTTAATGTAGCATATACACCTGAATTGTATTGCTTCATTTCAAGGTACGATATGCATGTATTTATTGGATTGAATAAACTGCATATACATGTAAAGTACTTGCGATTTTATTTTGTTTATTTTAGAAACATTACCAGTACATTTTCATGCATCAAAATAAACGTGTATCGCTTAATTAAAACGTGTATACATTTATTGATTAACGTTGGTTCAGATTCGAACACGTATTTTGTTCGTTAACATACAAGATCCAACAATAACATGAAATTGTGGAACTCGTTTCAAAATTTAGTGTTCTATATTTTGCACGCTCGATACATGCACGATATCAATTTTAATCGCAGACATGCTGATACTCTTCCACATTGTGTTAAGAAAAGCCTTGCATTATTCATGTCACAAATATTTTGAATTTTAAAATTAAAAATGAACAGTTCTATATCAAGACGTAAACGAAATTCACAACAACACCAATATCTTCAGTTAAAAAACGATATAGTTTATGGCGATACTTTGACTATTCTTAGCACTGAATAAATCTTAATAACTTATTTGATTGCCTCTTGAAAATATAGATTAGCAATATACCATATAATTGGCAACACATGACATTTCACCTTTCACGTCAATACCTTCAATGCAAACAGCGAATCTTAAGTCATTCGTTTAGTTAGACGTAACAAAAAGATTTACCGTGGCGTGCTTATCATAATAAAACTCACGTATAAATGGCAACATGTGCGCAATTGATATTGTGATGACCAATTTTAAAAATGCCGAATAAAAATTGAGCATATATTGGTCACTGAACTTAATTAAGTAAATAGTAAATACCACTACGTTCGGAACACGTTTTCTTGGACTATGCAATTGGCGAAACATAAAGAATTTGTGTTGAAAGAACAAGGGACATGATTTGATAAAGCGAGTAGACTGGTTTTGTCATGCATTTGGCAAATCTGCCCAAAACAATTAATTTGCAAACTTTTCTAAAAGAGTATGTTAAATCAACAGTATTATTTTGTTCAAAGTTTAATTCAAAAGCTAACGAATATATAATGTAAGAATATTGCTCTTTTGCAGATTAGTTGTGATTTTGTGGGGTTAATCATTCGTTTTGAACCATTACGATCATGTATGTATTCATGTGATTCTCGAAATCTGTGTTAAATACAGATGTTAAGCTTGCTTACTAAAATAACGTTTTGTGTCATACTGTAAATTCATTTTCAAATAATTTGCACACTGATGTAAGTAGGTGTGCATTTTTTGGCGTTATTTCATATGAATCTCTTCAGTGGACGATTTAAATAATAGTCTAATTTTATAATTGACAAACGAAATATGTGCACAGAATTGTTTCAGTATTTACTGTGTTTGTTACCATGACTTAAAAAGCTAATATTTTTAACCTTCGGATAGCAAAACTCGTCGTCGCATTACATATTGTATAAATCTTGTGTAGGATCGAATAATTCAGTATGGCTCGATAGGTCTTTTTCGGCCGTTGGTTTACTACTTACATGTACCCCGGGCATTCTTTAGTATACTTACATGAACCCCGGGTACGGTAAATACACTTAAACGTACCCGGTCGATATAAGATTGTACTCGAATTGTTTTCCCGCCCAAAATCCGATGTCGTTAAACGCGCTACCGATTACCGTAAAACGATATTGTTTATCTTAAACTTACTTCTCTTTAAAAAAAAACAACTGCATCGACATTCTTTTTGAGTATGAGTTTCGATAATATAGAGGCTATTTAACAGACAATTGACATAAATATGAACATAATAAATTTAAAAAAACGACAACGACCGATTCAGAGTTAAAATTCCCGGTTACGCTTTAGTATATTTACCGTACCCAGGGTATATGTAAGCATACAAAGGAGAACCCGGGATACATATAAGTAGTTCCCGAGCCGACACAGACAAATCAAGCTTCAGTTTGTGAAATGGAGATTCTTTAGTTTTACTGCTATTGTCTGCAATATACAAGATTTATCGATCAAAGCTTCCTAAGCCACCTTAGAACGATCATGCACATATTTGGGAGGTTGAAATCCTTTTTCAGCACGGCAAATGTAACTAACAAAAACATTTTTGCCACACAAATTGCTAATTCCATTTGTGTATTTTACGTGGAGATATTTTGACTTATTCAGAAAGATGTAATATCGATCATTGCCGGAATATCGATCTTTGTCATTGTGTGGCAAAAACGTTTTTCAATACATTTGTTTTTTTCTACTAAGTGTCTGAATCACTGATGTATTGCCATCAAGAAATCTCGACATGATCGTCAACGCCGCCCTTTGAAATAACATATACAGTATAACAATTCTAAAAATGTCATAACAACATTTATAATTAAAACATTCCCAGAGTGAACAACACAATTGCGAGTATATGGAAATAATGATGTTTATAATAAATTAATTTCCAGGCAGTTGTGTACTCAATATGAAATTCCGTTCTTGAATTAAGGCTTTCGATATTTTCAAATGTGTGTGCCTTATAAATTGCAGAACAAATGATTCGCGGTGCAACAGGACAGATGCTGCAAATATTCTGAGAATATTACCGAAATACTAATTTTTCACACGATTACTACAACTGAAGTAACATCTATGCAGATTTCTATTTGAATATATCGACTTTGATTAAAAATATGGAACACAAGTCACCATTATTGTAAATTTGAATAAATCTAATATTATATAGGGCGTTGGGAACATCAACATTCTTTAATTACACACTACGTTAAACAAATAAAAATGGTTAACTTCGATGTTCAATGGTTTATATTATATGACGTTAAGTATTAAATATCATGCAAATGCACTTATTTGGTAATTCTTGGACTATGTAAAGTTATTTTGTAACGATTAACTTATTTTTTGAAATTAGATTTAAACTTACGTTCAATGCCAACATTGACAAATCAATATCAATTCACACGAAATACATAATAAATACACCACTCAAAAATTAGTTATGCAGAGCATGAACTAATTTGGAATCATGGTAAATTATCAATTATAGGTGCATAAATATAAATATAACAAATAAAAAAATAAAAAAATATGGACTTTATTTTTACCGCCAGATTAAATTCGATAACTGAGTAAATATTTACAAACATATACATAAATATAAGTGCAAATGAACAGTTACCATAAATTTGTGTTATGATTATCTCCGTTTGCGTGTTCAGCTCATGATAAACGCGAAATGTGATGATGCGTAAACGATAGTATTTTGTTTTATTTGGATGTGTATAGCTTAACTTCAACTTTTAAACACACGACACACAGTTCAAAAATTATTAACAGCACAATAGTTTGTCATAATAAAGGCAGCTTCTATTTTTTCCATTTAACTTTAGTTTTCCCATGCCCGAATCGGACTGATGGTATTCCTGTATTGGATTCACTTATGATCACAATATTGAGTCTGTGTTCAGATCGTTTTTGCTTGATCTTCATACACTCTTTTGGTGATAATGACCAAATTATAGTACATACATATAGTATTATAGTACATACTCAGGCAGGGTAAAATATATCAGCTAATAATATGTTATTTTATGGTGATCGAATACACAGGAAAATTTGGTACATTCTAATTTAGAAAGCTATGTACTTTGAAGAGGATAGACCCAACAAATCGGGTAAAGTAAAAAGATGTATTAGCAACATCGCTTTTAGGATATTTGATGTTTTACAAGACTGCTCATGGATGCAATCAGAAAAATAATTTGTAACGGAAAACGCACAACGTCTTGATGGTACTTAATGTGAATCAGACATCCATATGTTGTGTAAAAAAGGAAATTATCTAGCTAATAATGCACACATAAATCAAATTGCGATGTCAATTTGTTTGCTCATCTAGTTAGAATAATAGAACACGTTTCGGTCGTGGTTAATTTGTAAAGCAGACCGATTCCGTAATTTCAGTCAAAGATTGAATTTATAATATATTTAAACAAGGAGTTTTTTCGATCCCTCTTAGCTTCGAGTGCTCGCTTTCTCTAAAGACAGTCACTTTAAGCACTTTGCTAGGGAAATAAAACTTGATACCATAACGAAAAGAAAACAGAAGTGTTTACATTCAAATTTTACACAGATTACCCCCTTTCAGAGACTTGGTATCTTTTGAAATATGGATACAACTTATATTAAAACCTAGTAAACTTCATCAAGTAACACGCCAAACGTTTGAAGCAAACATCGTTTCATATAAAGTTAGCGTTTTTATCGAAACTATTATCTAATGTTGCTATATTACCTTTTTGATCATTAATTTTTGTTACCACTAATTTAACGTGTCCTTTGGAAGTCATAAAATGCATATTGAATATACAACCAAGTTAAATGAATGTAGCTTAACACAGAAAACTAGATATTTAGAAATAAAGATGGAAACAAAATAAATAATTAGTGTGTAATTAGTGTAGTTAAAACAATATATTGTCATAATTGAGATACTTAAAGAAAGACCAATTCTAAATGCTCATTTCGATTTTTTATTCACGCTTTAAAGTGGAATGTTTTATTAACTTGTCATTTTCCCACGTTCTATGACATACTAATTTAGTATGTACCTTTAAATTATCTTAATGAAATATTGATGTATTTATGTATAAAATACAGATGCGCAGATCAAAGTCAGTATCTCACATTGTGACATCATCCGTCTTTAACGGCTAGAAAAAAACGGACTTTTAAATAACGTCATCAATGGTTAAATCTTCATGACGTCACGATGACATTTGTATCTTGCAGGTAACGTCAAGCTATACAACGAAATAGCATCTAACGTTAAGCTGACAAAAAGCATCATTGCTACCATATCGGTGTCTTTAAGGATACAACTAATTCAACATAATAAAAACGAATTTATGTATTCATTACTCAACAAAATATATCCGCATCATATAAATACCATTTGTACATATTTTCTAACAGTTGCATACATGTTGATAAACTAAAACAATCTGTATATAGGTGAACACGACTTTATGACATTTATTGGAAGATTGCTTAAATGAATGGCAATACGTTGATTAACACGAATCGGTTCGGATTCAAGGTAACATTTACCTTTTGATAATAGCAATATTGGCTATGAAAACTGAATTTCACAAACGGTCCTATGAAAATTGTCGTTTCTTGCCATCACCGTAACACGTCTGACTACGGTTGCAGTTATCACCTTTCTACACTTTCAGCTGATTTTCATCGTAGCCCGACAGAAAGGCATTAATAGGCTTCACGTCTTCATATTAAATCGTGCTGTTGCAGGTAATCCACCTTGATATGCACATATACATCAATTCTCATTAGAATATTACTATTATGGTATTATGCCTTCGAATGATTCTCAACATTGTCATACATTTATACACGTTTTTATTATTTGCCCACAATTATATCTAATTTAGTTTTATATTATATTTCGGACTCAGTATTTTTTGCAATTGTTTTTATAGCAACGAAATGCAGGGAAACCACCTTAATATTCAGATAAACATCAATTATTATTAGAATATTAGTATGATTGATGTATGCCTTTGCATGATTCTCAAGATTGCCAAAAAGTACACACGTATTCATCACGTGCCCACAATTTTATCAACTTTGTTTGAATATTATATGTCGGACTTAAACATATTGTTAATCGAATGTTTTATAGAAACGAAGTGACTGAATGTCATAACTACATATTGCACGATACAATACAGTGTTATAGTGTGCGTCAAATGTAATTTAGCAATACATACAAGAAAATACAACATTAACATGGAACTCACCACAAATAATCAGAGCCTTTTGAACAGATCACTAGCTATATGTTATTTGTGAGATTTATTCTTCAATATCATATGTGTAATATGTGTTGTGATTATGTAATCTAGTGAACACATTATTGCATTTAATGTGATTTTTTGTTCGATAATTTGTTACATCGACCGAATAAGGTGACTCGATGATAATACAAATCGTTATGAACAGATGATAAGCGATATTACTTTAATAATAATATATATATTTCTATCTGCTCATCGGCGTATTTGCTGATTTTCGACTATATGTTTGTATATATAAAATACGTGCAGCAACACGTATTTATAGTCCTAAAATTCATTTATGGAGATCGATCAATTGCTTCCCATTTTTTCTACTACTCCGAGATTCCGCCACAAATTGAAGTGCCCTGAATGCATAGTTCTGTTATTTTCTTTAGGTGATGGAACATCTTTAACACCCCTTGAACCGACATTTTAGATTGAAACCATATGACAGTCACGTGACTTTAACAGCAGAAGCCAAAATCAACTGTCTTAAAAGAATTGTCTGTATGTTGATGTTAATTTTATAAAAAGAAAAAAAAAGTAATAGCAAAAATTATCAAAATGTTGATGGTAATCAATTCAGATCGGAATACTTATTTGTTTTGTTCTCATTGTTTATAAAAAATGCGAGTAGTTGTCGGTGTTGACACTTCCCATGTACGCACACAACCGTGACGTCATTCGTTACTTGGATAGAGCGCACGCGCAAAAAATCTGTCATCGACTGTAATAGGTGACCGACCAAAACAGGTGACTTGACGATATTTGAGAACTGTATTCGAATAAGTTTGCCGCCATTCGACTACGCGATTTATACAAACTCAGTGTTTAAACTGCAAGCGTTTTTCGTCAAATTGTTTCAATAAATGAGCAAAATGTAATATTTATGTTTAAAAATATTTCAATGTTTGGCACATTTTCGTAACATTCCCATCTGTAGACTGTGTCAAAATGTTTACACAAATTCAGCAAAGTATTTCGGAACTGTTAAAAATCGGATCTTGTGAATTTGACTGTATAGCTATTACATTAGTATTAACTCTCATTTAGGGCAAATGGTAAGTCCATTTCAAATAATTGGTTCAATATCATGTATGTAAACATTGTATCTAATACAGAATTTTGGATTTAATCATTGTGTAGGTATCATTTTAAACATTCGTTTTTTTTTCTTATGAAGACATTTGTGGTCGTTTGGTGTTCTTTACCGCAATGTTATTTATATCAATATTCTTAGGTAAGCGGGCCATACCGCGCATTTGCTAAGCGAATAAGCGTTGAGTTGCCAAATAATGCAAATACCTTTTTTTTTGTGAAATTATTGAGCAAATCACTGATATTGTAGTCCTCGCAAATTTTTTTTTCTTGCCGATGACGATTTAGGACCGACATAGAATTACTTAATTATATGACTAAATACGTATCAGCTTATGTCATGAAAGCACCCACGCCAAGTAAAGAATACCATGTGATTTTGTCAAGAATTGTCTCATAATTCTTGCATCTTTATTTTTTTATTGAAACACCAATAAACATATTTAATACCACATATGGTTAAATAAGTGGTAAAAAGTCCTTTAATGCAATAGTTTTATTTTATATACATACAATATTTCATTTGAATGTGTTTTCTTAATTGTAACAAATTATGCATTGTTTATTATTTGTCTTATCCTTCTAACGGGTTGGTGAGTTTGAAGAATGTTGTCGACATGCTGAGGCAAAAGATCAACACATACATCCGCCATATGGATAATAGGGGCGCGGATATGACAATTATTACTTTTTATGGCACTTTGTGTCGTTCAAGCGGGTGTCACTTGAGCATATTGTCGGTTTGACGACTTTCAAACCCGTTTAAACCCGAACAAATGGCGCTTATAACGACAATTTGGACATTGTTATTCATTCTCGTTTTGCGTGGTGTTGTGTTTGCGTCTTAAAAACCCTCAAAGTTGCCGGAACGATATGGATTAAATCAGCAAAATGTGTCCGACAGACTGCCGGTCTTGTGTTTGTGCGAATGTGTGTTCTTATCGAAATAGAATACTTACACTTGCGGCGTCTTCAAGTATGCTTTTCTTCTGAAACCCATTATAAAAACAATTACATAAGCGGCTCCTAATACATAACTACAAACGCATTAAAGCGACATTATAAAAAAAATTGATAGCAGGGGTGGCGAAATCAAATGTCCGAGTTGCCCGAGTCTTACATTTGCTTGTCTGGGCATCTGATCTTTTTCAATTTAGTTGACCGTGGACAACCAGTCGGGTCGAGGAATACAAAAAAATACATTGAATTAAAGCCGTAATTAATTTTTACAAAACCGGATGTTTGCACGCGATTACATTGTCAGTGCAATTTGCGGAGAAATGAAGCTAAAATACGGACACTCTCCTGCGTAGTGATCTCCCTTATTCTATAAGAGACCGGGAGCATGCTGCATTTTCAACAGTCTGCCTGACTGTTAGACAGACCACAGACTGTTTTTTTTATTTTACAAGCAGACATTCTATACATGATGGTGACGTCACTTAGTTATTGTCACAAAGATCGTTTGTTGACACATTGACAATCAGATGGAAATAAAAGTATCGAACTAATATGATCAAAACACGGTCTACCTTATTACAGACGACCATTCTATACATAGATGGTGACGTCACTACGTTATTGTCAGTAAGACCGGAGTGAACAAAATGACAGACAACTTTAACGGTAAAGATGGAACGTTTAAAAAAAAATCTTCCTCGACAGAGCAGAATAAGCTTTGCAAGATTTAAAGTTTGAAAAAGTCTAAATATTGTTTATAATATACTGCTATAATGAATGTACCATGGAAATACAACTATAACTAAAACAAGCAAATACTACTCATTTTAATTAATTCCACATTATTTAACAACATTAATCAATAAATGCGTTTATAGTTTATATAAACAATAACGGACAAGTGTAGTTCAGCAACGGACAAGTTAAATTTCTTAAATGGTTGTCCGTGGACAAGTATACTTTTTTGAGATATCGCCACCCCTGGATAGTATAAAACACTGACACCTGCTTAATGATAAATCTTCCAAGACAAATATTGTCGATTCAATTAATTATATATATATATATATATATATATATATATATATATATATATTTATTTATTTATTTATTTATTTATAGATATAGATATAATTTGTGCCAAAAAATGATTCAATGATATGCCTGTTTATAACAAAGAGATATTATTTAGGTTCTCTCGAGTTCTTGAACACACCGTCTTTATCCTGGCTTCAACTAAGTGGAACCATTGTGTTAGTTTGTTTAACGCAAATACAGACTTAATGTCTGTTAAAACATCATTTTTGTGTACTTCAAAAGGGCAGATTGATGGAATTTTGACTAGTTCATTACGATTCGCAAGTGATTACAAATAATATTGAACACAAATTTAAAAAAACACGTAATGTCTGTATTTGGAATCTATTCTAAGATTGGACTTGTTTTGTATTGTATCTACATGTACTTGTATTATATTCAATTGTATGAAATGTATATGTTGTATCATTTATATTTTATATATGTGTTATCAATTTAACAATACGTATTACCTTATCCGACATTTTGTGAGTGAGCACAACAAACATACATAAAATATCGCTGCAACCAAAATTGTTCCTGTAATGCTTGCATCGTTAATGGTATACACTTAACATTCCAAACCTTAAATAACTTTGAATTGATCGTTTTCTAATAATTGATCCAATAACCTCTGAATGTGTTTGCATGGTTTCTCATGAACACCAAGTCATGAACACCAAATATAAAATATTTTTTTCAAATAGGACCTGCTTGTCAATACATACGTTTCCTTGTTTTGCAACTCCTTATTTTTGTTGTAAATTATATAAAGCGCATTTTGCGGATCGCCAATATGTTTGTACTTGAAATGCTAACAACAGAGCCGTCTGTAAGCTAAGCTATATTTTTTAAACAAGTATCACAAGTGAAAAATATATAGAATAACGTTTTTAAGCACAAGCAGTGCATAAACAGAACTTTTCCAACAGTTCACCTTAAATAAACCCATTATTTGATAAGCTGTTATGTTTCATCTGTTTTACGTTAAGGATGTGGTGAATCATCACATACAGATAGGAATCCGTTATAATATTTTATATTTTGATCGTCGATCAATCAGCACAAAATGTTTTAAGGCGCTGTATTCTGGATAAAAACCAAGCAATGACCATTACGTAATCCCTGATACAAGTCTGTTGCTCCCTGGCAAACAGTAGTCGTTGCTACTTACAAGGCAAAATATAAAATCATTTCAATTATGTTTTCAACTTTAGTTCTTGAGATACAGACCACGCACGCCGAGCACATACTACGCACATTTTAGAAGGCGAACGCTGTTTAAATGTTTTAATTTAAGAACAAGATTCGCGCCAAAATAGCAATTGTATCCGTTATACAGTGTGCGTCACCTTATTTGAGCAGCAATGAAAGGCAATGCCACACCCAAAACATGTAATACAGAATTGCATCATGTCAATGAATTGCATTCTGGCAATATAGGTCATAATTAAACCACAAGTCACAACTATCCATGTGTGTTACTGACATAAATGATCAAACATTATTTATAACAGGATACAACCTACTTAGAACTGGCACACATTGTATTCATAGTGCATACACCAACACGTCGTGTTACATGCACCAAGCATCAATTAATATCAATCAGATGCACAGTTAACCTACGAGAATTCCTCCGCAACGATCCGAGAACTAGAACGTTGAAGTCTTTTATAACAATAATCAGTATAGTCTGTTTAAGTGTGCGTTGTATAAATTGTTTTACCATAACAATGCTTATCATATTACATCAAACTTCATACTTAGTAGTGATCCTTACTGCAGCCGGATAAAAAACAGCACACCAGCCTCAGGACGTTGAAGTCTGTATTATTGCAAATCGGACACTACTTAAATACAATGATTATGTGTAAATTACTAAATAGTGTAATGGCACAATGTGAAGTAACCGCAACATGTATTGGCAATATTTAATTATCAACACTTTCATATTTATTCATGCAGTTAAAACCCTAAAATGATATCATAACATAAAGCTTTACCTAGTTGTGTTGAGCTGCATATTACCTTGAGTTGATTACCAGGAAACTACATTTAGTCGATACAACACCACGCCTTGGCCGCGGTTTTGTCAATATCCTTTCCAAGCTGGAAGTATTTAGTCTATTATTCTGCGTTTTCAAGGATCGTTTGTGTCAATCATTATGGCATGTCTGCTTATGACGGTAGTCATAATCACCCGTAAGTTGCATGGTCTGGTGAACCCAACATAAATATAGCAACAGGCTTAACTTCTTCACATCCAATTTTGTAACTGAATGTATATGTCTGCCTCACTATTAAGTGTATTACTTGAAACACATATAACACCTCTCATTTTATTCTGTATCAACAACATTTGCGTTCTTTACTACAATATCATTTAAAATATTCCTGCGTAGGATATGTATGCCTGAATTTGAATAATTTTCTGCATAAACATTTAATTAAGGCGAAATGTTATTTTATTTATTTTTCCCAGCATGCAATCTCATATCACATGCTCATGAAATATAGATGTATCCCGTTTTAATTTAAAAGTCTATGGGCTCTTGTTTGGTAGTAACACATATTTCTTATCACGTACATAACATTTCAATGAATTCTATTATTATTGTCAGCAATACTTGTCATTCAAACAAATTGAATAAGTTTAAGATCGAAGTTTATCTCTAAAGCTACCTCAATATATTGCGTGATAACAGCGAAATTATCTTCCATTCGAATGAGATACCTCCAATGTGCTTAATATAAATAGTGTATTATACTGGCAATAACTTATTTGATTAATACAATGAAACGTACGCTAGCAAAGCATCCAATTAATTGGCACCTCGTGACTTTTTATCTTGTTCGCCATTATAATTTCAGTAACCAAATAATTTTCAGTTAAGTTTCACAATACAAAAGCTTGACCGTAAGATACTAAGCATAATATAATTTTTGTTTAAATGACACCATATACAATGACAATAGTTAAATGATGATTGTTAAGCATTTGAACTATAAATAGAAACTAAATCACTTAACATTAATACGATACCCGTTAATTATATAACCAATGCTTCTACTTTCGGAACACGAATTAAGCGACTGTAGAGAGGTTGTCAAACATACGATCAATAATTGATCATACAGCTAGGCTGGCAATCTAATGGGTTAAACCATCACAAAACAATAACTTCATTACTTACCGAAGTGTTTGTAAAAAAACAACAAAACAACAGTAAATAATATATGTTAAATATCAATATAAGATGTTATGTTTATATCCGTAATGACAACTGTGCTTGTTCAGGCTGTTTATGGCTTAAGGGCTGTGTTGTTTGTATTATTTCGTAAACGTTTAAATTTTTCAACTTGTCTTATGCTTCGAAATCAGTTTTGAAGTTGCTAACCATTTAATAAGTGTGTGTGTGCTTATTTTTTGTTAATGATTGCATATTTATGTGTTTATGTGATATCTATGACCTGAGTTAATTCATACTCTGAAAAGCAATTCCGCGTTTCTAAAACAAATCATCTAATACAAGTGCAATTATATACGATTATATCTTAAGACGTAATGAAAAAGGTATCGATTGGTATGAATGACTGCATGTTTCAATAAGGCGGGCGATTTCAAAGATAGATTAGTCGATAATAAACATCTAACTTGCTTAATGATTAGAACAATAATGTAATTTATGTTATGCTTTATAATGCTGACAGTTTGATGTACAACAAACGCATTTACCTTTTTTTACACTTAATACTATTTGTGTGAATAAGTTTATATTTTATGAGCCAATAATACCAAAACACATAACTACGTTTTGTAACACGGTCGTTCCCAACAAGCTTTATTAGCGTTTTTTTATATGTTAATTGTGACATTGGAAATAAGATTAAAAAACGTGAAACATAGAAATAAACACCATTTGTTCTCCACAATTGATATATTAAATCTGACGTGTGTTGTTAGTTATACCAAATTATAATAAAATACAAATAAAACTAAAACCCACTCGGAACATTAAACAGTATTCTGCAGTTGGACTGGAGTCATGTTAACGTGTAACGTAAAGGGCGTGCCGTTTTGTGTTGAGGGGTATCATAAAAGTTGCAATATCGTTCATGGTATGGTAATGTGAACAAACAGATGTGCATTTTATTATGCATCTTTCAAACTTATGAAGGTCTACAGCAATGTATATTTTAGTGTTTTAGAGCCTTTTTTCACGTATTGTAATATCAACGAATATCTTAGTATCACTGAACACGAAATAGCGAAGATCACTATCTTATAGTTTTTTTAAATATAATTTTGGAAAACAGTCTGTCTCATTAGCAAATATACGAAAAGCAACGCATACTTCATATGGCTACATAAACATAGAGCTTTAGGCATTCACGTGTAACGATATAAAAGGGTAGCCAATATGATCATTTTATAGTAATTAGTTCTTTGGAAGTATTTATCATAATTATTTATATGGCGTTTTGACGGTTCTTACCATGAGTATGCCTTCTTTGAATTACAGATTGCTTATTTCCTGCTAGTGCTATCTTTGGCACGAATTGTAGAACAACAGGTAATAATGTTTATCACCAATAAACCGTTGGCAGTACAATTCACATGTTATTCAAGTGTTGGCAAACTAATTGAAGCCTGTAATACATGCAGTATCGGTTTTATTTTCTGACAGTACCTTTATTGCATTTTCATTACGTTTTCCAATGAAATATAACTAGGAATGTTTTTGGTACTTGATATATACAAATAACATAACACATTAAATAGGTGTTTTATTGAACCATATTTAGATTTAATGTGATTACAGTACATGTGATTGTGATATATTTCGTTGAATACATGGTTTAACAGGCGTTATATAAACGAAAACGAAATAAATATACGATGGATACTATTTTTTATATTTAGTTTTAATTAAAAATGATACCTAAACAACATCGTCGTAGCCACACACACGTTGGTGTCCGATTTAACAATAAAACAAACATAACATTTTTTTGAAGTACCACCCCAAACAAAATCGCACTGCAGCAGACACGCACGCAGGCACAAAAATACATTACTAACAAAACTATTGGAGCGCGAGAATTTCTTTTGAACCTTTTATTATTGCAGACAGTTTTGTTTTACAATCATAGACATTGTGGTTCAGTATGCACAGCGCCTATCAGCTCGTACAAAGAATTAAACATTACACTGTCATATTTAGAGCACAGCGCCTATCAGCTCTTACAAAGAATTGAACATTACACTGTCATATTTAGAGCACAGCGCCTATCAGCTCGTACAAAGAATTCAACATTACACTGTCATATTTAGAGCACAGCGCCTATCAGCTCTTACAAAGAATTGAACATTACACTGTCATATTTAGAGCACAGCGCCTATCAGCTCGTACAAAGAATTCAACATTACACTGTCATATTTAGAGCACAGCGCCTATCAGCTCTTACAAAGAATTGAACATTACACTGTCATATTTAGAGCACAGCGCCTATCAGCTCGTACAAAGAATTAAACATTACACTGTCATATTTAGAACACAGCGCCTATCAGCTCTTACAAAGAATTGAACATTACACTGTCATATTTAGAGCACAGCGCCTATCAGCTCGTACAAAGAATTAAACATTACACTGTCATATTTAGAACACAGCGCCTATCAGCTCTTACAAAGAATTGAACATTACACTGTCATATTTAGAGCACAGCGCCTATCAGCTCTTACAAAGAATTAAACATTACACTGTCATATTTAGAACACAGCGCCTATCAGCTCTTACAAAGAATTAAACATTACACTGTCATATTTAGAGCACAGCGCCTATCAGCTCTTACAAAGAATTAAACATTACACTGTCATATTTAGACAAACACCAAGACAGTTTCAATCAATGTTACCTTCGTGTATGTTGATTAAATCATTACATCGATGATTGGGAAATAATATCAAGACACGTCAGAACGTAACAATCAAATACGCATTTTATTTATTCAATTTGCTTACTATCAATAACAACATGTCTTGTTAATAATAAGGTATAACAATGGCACTGAAACGCGTGTGTCTTTTGCAGGTACACAGTTCATTACTTATAATACAATAATACAAAAACAAGAAAAGATAGTTTCCAAATACCAATTAGAATGGTGACAAATACATACCACAAATAAAACTATTATCTTCAATCTTAAAGATAATGATTTCTTTCTCATAACATCTCATACTCAGATATAAATTGATCGCGCCTTATAGTTGTTGAAAAATTTGAAACATGTTGGTTGTTTTAGTTTTGGTAGTAGTACGTATAGAAGTTATAGTATAAGTAGTAGAAGAAGCCGTAGAAGTAATATAAATAAAATAAGTAGAAGTAGCATCATTAGTAGTAATATTAGTAGTAGTTATATTAGTAGAAGTAGTTGTAATAGTTGTAATGGTTGAAGTAGTAGTAGAAGTAGTAAAAGTAGTAGTAGTAGTACACGTAGTTGTAGTTTAAGTAGAAGTAGTAGAAGAAGAAGAAGAAGAAGTAGTAGGAGTAGTAGTAGTAGTAGTAGTAGTAGTAGTAGTAGTTGTAGTAGTAGTAGTAGTAGAAGCTAAGTAGGTAGTAGTAGCAGTATTACGTAGCATAGTAGTAGGAGTAGTAGTAGTATAGTAGAAGTAGGTGAGTAGAGCAGGATAGTAGTAGTAGTAGTAGTATCGTATGTAGTTTGTTGTAGTAGTAGTCGTCGTAGTGAGTAGTAGTTAGTCGCCGATAGTAGTCGTAGTCGTAGTAGTAGTCGCTTTCGTAGTTGTAGTAGTGTAGTCGTAGTAGTCGTCGTCGTCTAGTGTTGTCGTAGTATAGTAGTCGTCTAGAAGTTGTTGTAGTAGTGTCATAGTAGTCGTAGTGAGTCGTCGTATCGTCTAGTTGTTAGTAGTGTAGTCTAGTAGTCGTTTTTCTCGTCAGTCGTAGTGTGTAGTAGTTGTAGTTTGTAGTACGTCGTAGTAGTAGTAGTTGTAGTCAGTAGTAGTAGTAGTCGTCTAGTCGTAGTCGTAGTAGTAGTAGTCGTAGTAGTCGTAGTCGTCGTCGTAGTCGTCGTCGTCGTCGTCGTCGTAGTCGTAGTCGTCGTCGTTGTCGCCGTCGTCGTCGTCGTCGTCGTCGTCTCGTCGTCGTCGTCGTCGTCGTCGTAGTCGTCGTCGTCGTCGTCGTCGTCGTCGTCGTAGTAGTAGTAGTAGTCGTCGTCGTAGTAGTAGTCGTCGTCGTAGTAGTAGTCGTAGTAGTAGTCGTAGTCGTAGCGTAGTAGTAGTAGTCGTAGTAGTAGTAGTCGTCGTCGTCGTCGTCGTCGTAGTAGTAGTCGTAGTAGTAGTCGTAGTAGTCGTCGTCGTCGTAGTCGTCGTCGAAGTCGTCGTCGTAGTAGTACTAGTAGTAGTCCTAGTCGTCGTCGTCGTCGTCGTCGTCGTCGTAGTCGTAGTCGTCGTAGTCGTAGTCGTCGTAGTCGTCGTAGTCGTCGTAGTAGTAGTCGTAGTCGTAGTAGTCGTAGTCGTCCAAGTAGTAGAAGTAGTAGTAGTTGAAATAGTAGTAGGATGAGGAGGAGGAGGAAAAGGAGGCGGAAGAGGAGTAGTAGTAGTAGTTGTTGTAGAAGAAGAAGTATTTATGGAATATAATTTGAATACATATGTATTTATAGCTTCCCAAACATGTATGGGGAAGCATGCAAATGATAATTTTGTGAACTATGTATTATAACAAATGTTTGCAATTTATATATCTGTACTAGCAAATAAACTCATTGTATACACTGCATGTGCAATTGCATGAACAAGTTCTTGTATAAATAGTTGTATCGGGGTATGCAGTAAATATTTACTTTTTTAAATATAATTAATACCTTTTTCAAATTCTACCATTTAAGCCGAATACATAGCTCTCCTGAGGCTTCTGTATTTGATATCAATGTAATTATTTTTGCAGTGTTACATTATAGATGTTACTCTGATGCATATTTATAATGATTTTAAACGTAGAGATAAATAGGACGGATAGCTGTGTATTTCAGTTATTTTTCTGAACGTTAGTTATCTCCTTTATTTCTCGTAAAGTCGTATTTAGTACATCTAACATGTTTCGAAATTATCTAGTTACCATACCAAGTATTGTAATTTGAAACGATGCAGTAGCGATGAACCATGTGAAAAAAAAATGATAATATTGTCAAAATGCATCAATAATACTCGCGGGAATAGCTGTAAAATTCCGGATATGTCGGTAAAATTAAAAGCATTTGACATTGAACGATGGCAATATAATGCATTCTATCATATGATATTACCATTTCGCCAATACTAAAATGAATCAACTTTTTGGCAACAATGACAATGTTTATTGATTTTAAATCATTATTTTATGATGCTGAAGTAATATTTGTCATTATCGCTAAATTTGTTTTTCTTATAAAATAAAAGTGTCAATTTGGATCTGTTTTACACGAAGTTGATGATGTAATTACTTCATTATAAAAAATATGACGTTATGAACAGAATGTCAAGCATAAATGTGTCTTGAACCTAACATTTGTATTATTATATGTGTTACTATTTAATTAATATTTTACAATCTGATTGAGGATACACCTGCTGACCAAAAAGTATTTAGAATTGTAAACACATAAGTTTTGAATTATGAAGCCACTTGTTTCGTGAATTTTGAAATGATTTTATATGTAGTGTTTAATTTTCAATACCGTTAATGTTTGTGGGAGACAATTTATGTCATAAACACATATGTTTCATGCAATACCATGAAATCATACTATAGCCTTGCAAAAAAAATATGCGAGTTGAAAAAAATGCTAGCTCAGGATAAATAAGTAAAGAATGGACTTTCCAGAGAACAGTTTAAAGATGGTTGAAAACAAAAACATGTTTACATATAAATGATTTGATTAATGATATTATTCATGAATTAAAACGGATGACCTTATGTCGTTTGCATGCCGTTATGTTATATACTCATAGACTAACATACAATCAGAAGCAGTGAACAAGCGTGCAAAACGATAGCTCGTTGGTTGACAACACTGTTGTAACTGTTGAAAAACAACCTTTACTAGATCCCAAGCTACCGTTGATTGCAAAAAGATCATTGTTATAAAGAAGTTTTTATCATTCCCTCATACTATTCTAGACATTTGATTATATGCGCACACGGCTTAATAAGGTATTAAACCCGAATTTCCGGAGTGATAACACGCGTAAAAGAATGATCTTTTTACTCAATCTTCGTTTTCATCAAACAGATTAAGCCCTCGTGCTTCAGCATTGCTATCAACACATTTCACATTACGTTGGAATACCAGGAAAGAGAATGAATGAATGTTGTTACCAAGATAATTTATTTGAGGCGTTTTCCCATAGCTTTAAATGATGTAGTATACTTGGCATAATGGCAGTATAATGTCCGTATAATTACACCGAAGGTGCTTCCTTTTACAAGAATGTATAAAAATGAAAAGGTTATACGAATAACAATTTCTTATAATATGCTTTAATTTAATATCAGACTTTCCATCGCTTTGACTTTAAGACATTCGACAGAAAGATAGTTAACAAATAATCATAGCTTATCTTAAAACGTGCACATGCTTTTTGGGAAAATCAGCGCATATATTTGTCAAACATATAAAACATTATTAAGTGTTAACCTAAACAATTTCTGTAACCTTATAGCATTTTCGTTTGATGTCAATAAAAGTTAACTTATTTCTGTGAGAACACTACCTACTTTTTTACTTGTCTAAGCGATAAACTGAATGTTGGTAACACACAAATACAAAATGACAAAAAGCTTACATGTAAAGTGGACATTATTTAAACGCAACTACATCTCATTTAAAGAAGATCATATTTGCAGTGTGCATATGATGGTTGTACATTTTTAAAATAAGCAGCAAATCAACTGTCTTAAAGTCATTATAACATTACACTGTTGATAGTTAAACACATTGTTCGACATTAAATCGGTCTTGGATCGTTAAACATACTATAATGAAGTGTTTGCTTTATTCAAATTACCATAGCAAAACATCCGCGTTTTATACAAAAATATTAGGTTTGACATGACATTAAAAGGCAACTCGACTGGTTTATATGGCAAAATACGGATGCATACATCATTCATAACGCTACGAGTCGACTGGTTTATATGGCAAAGTACGGATGCATGCATCATTCATAACGCTACGAGTCGACTGGTTTATATGGCAAAATACGGATGCATACATCATTCATAACGCTACGAGTCGACTGGTTTATATGGCAAAATACGGATGCATACATCATTCATAACGCTACGAGTCGACTGGTTTATATGGCAAAATACGGATGCATACATCATTCATAACGCTACGAGTCGACTGGTTTATATGGCAAAATACGGATGCATACATCATTCATAACGCTACGAGTCGACTGGTTTATATGGCAAAATACGGATGCATGCATCATTCATAACGCTACGAGTAGTAACGCTTATTCATGAATGCATACAGAATATTATGCACTCAAACAAGTTTACTGCATTTTCCCAACACCAACATTAACCCAAAAGATGCAATGATTATGAAGTATTGTAATTGCTGTCATTAATCTAAATGTGTTGTTATTGTTGTTTGTTGGTATTGTTGTTTCTGTTTATTGAAAATTCTGATATGGACTAATATAAAAAAACGCCGCTTTAATATATTTGCAATCATTCAAATGTTAAATTTATGGATCCGATAAACATCAACATCTTAAATAAAATAATAATTCCAACCCCGATTTGCGCACGACAAAAAGAGATCGAAAGCTATTCCGATGCTGACAAGTGTTTTTTATTTCCTTATAAGTGAAGGCTCTGCTAGTGCATGTTGCTCTTGACATTGTTGTCGGTAGCATTTCATGTGCGCCTGTTGTTCGTTAGTATTCCTTGTTTTGCGTTTTTTACCCCTGTCGTCAAACTGTTATTAAATATGATCTGTTCACTTGACATTCAAGGCTAAACAACAAGAGACACACTATTCAATTGGCATTCATCATGTGGTTGTAATACTAAAATTTACCATCATAGTTAAGATATGAACATATTAAACTATATTGAAGCATCACATAAGCTGTTTTGTTGTTATATTTCTAGACAGCAGGTCAGGTAAATGCCAGCTATAGCCAATTTTAAAAGCACAATTGAACACTACATGTGTTGTGATATATGCAACTATGTTACATTTGATGTTATTTTGAGGACTCAAAATTTGACTTGACTCTATCGTCCTTAAATATAATTTGCTACCACTTGTATAGTGTTTAAATGATTGCAGAAGTTTAGTGCAATATCAGTATGTCTTTTTTCACAGTTTAATGATACTATACAATAAACACAATTATAAAGCCAGTGTATAGTCAACTAACACTGAATAATTCTCATAATTGTCATTAATGAAATTCCTATTTCGATCTAAGTAACTTGTAGTGGAATAACTATATTTTGTGTATATAGAGAAGTCCTGTCTGCATGTTTATATCTTCTTTCAATATCGTTTAGATCAAACTATTTCTTAAGGAAAAATGTATTTCCAAAACCGTAGTGAGTTGTAAACTTCAAATAATTAGCTACTAGTTTAAACTAAAACTGTTTGATTATGAAAAGTCCTGATGCATATATGAAAAATACAATTTTTGTGACAAAAATAACTATCAAACTATAAACATCAATAAAATATACGCCTTAATGATGACATGTTTTAAGATATCTGATTTTATTTGAATTAGTCAAAGACTTCTGTTTATGTGCCAAATATGAGGAGCACCACTTTGAACTGAACTGAGTATTATGCAAATCGTTGATTCATGACAAGAGTGTGACACTCTAGGTAGCACATATTTTCTTGCAAATGACGCTTTAGACCGACACCTCAATACTTATATGACTTATTACAATATCAGTGTTTGTTATTAAAGCACCTCACTCGAAGTAATTAACATAATGTGTTTTTATTTAGGAACTCATCGTAATTCTTGGATTTGTATTTGTTATAGAAACTTAGATACACAACGTTAATACCACTCATGGTTTGCTAAATGGTTTGTCGATCAACATTTAATGAAATAATATTATATCAATACGATGTTTCACTTGAAGCTTGTTTGAAGAATAGTATACTATGTATATGTATTGTCATATGATGATAGTTTAATCTTCATCTTTATTTCGTTTTTTGTTTCAAGCTTTTCGAATTATTGTTCGCATATAAATTACATGTTTTGTAATCTCACGACCAATATGCCTCTATTGTTCCGAACATGTGTTATAAATTAAAGTGCCCTAAGCAAATACTGAAATCATGATAATAAATTCAATTATGCTTATATAAAAAACTCCAGAAACATAAACGCATAGTTTCAACCCGAGACTGTTATTGTAATAAGATTTCTATAAATGTAAATAATTGTTTTACGGGTGCCAAATATATACATTTACGATTTTATATTACGATCATCGGCAATCGAAATAATATATTGTTCTAGTATTATTCAAAATAGCAATTACAATTACGTCGTCAACTTAAATTAGGTACTATCCAGTTTAAATAGTGTTTAGAATAGTCATCAAGTTCGTTCATATAATGTGCTATATAAATATATAACTTATTCAAGGTTAAATCAAATGTTATTTTCTACTAATAGCAGTAAACTATAATCCTATTTGACACACATTATTGTATTTTGTGTCGGCTGATTTCTTCCATATTGGTCTGGCGTGTTTGAAGACGGTTTCCAACACGCCAAGGCGACAGGACGACGCATATACCCGCCAGATTTATACATGGGTGACCATAACACAATGATGGGATTTATCGCCATTTTAGGCGTTCGAACGGATGTTCTTCGAGCATTTTCTCTTTTTAGCAATCTTTAAACCTTTAAACCCGCAGATACTTCAACACGAGTTAAACGACAAGTATGCCCTTCAGAACGAAACAATGGTGCTAGTCTGGCAAGTATGACATTGTCAGCCCTTTTCGTTTGGTGCGTTGTGCTTGCTACTGTCACATCCGCAAACTCGCCGGAACGATTTGGCAGTAATCGGCATCTATATGTATTCACATATTTTGTTTATGTTTGTGCTATGTTATTAATTATGTTTTATATAAATAACACTGACTATGACTATCAAACTATCTTACTGTCAGTAATGTGGACATAAAGAACATGAACATTACACGTTTGTTTTGTATTGAATATTGTTAATGTGCAAATATAGTGTCATGATATATCAAATATATCATACTTGGACAAGTGTATTGTTCCTTTCAATATCGTGTACATTACGTTAAGTGAAAAAACAAGAATGTTGATACTTGGAATAATTTGTAATGTGGTATTTACATTTGATCGTTTTTGATGTTACGTTGTTCATGGCATTGCTTTATATTTCATGGGGATACACTTTCGGACAATTGTCAGCATATATAAATTTGTCGCGAAAAATATCGTGTATCGCTTCGTGTGTCGTGTCTCGCTTTCAAAGGGCGACGCACGAAACACAAAGCGACGCACGATGTTTTGCGACAATCGCGGCGACGCACGATATTTTATTATTCAAATATCGCCCATATTATTCGAATCTCATGTATCGCGGTCTAATTTCAGACCGCGACACTAGACACACGAAGCGATGCTTGATATTTTGCGCGATAGTCGCGGCGACGCACGAAATTTGTACTGTTCGAATATCGCTGTAATAATAGCGACTGTAGACTGTCGCGTTTTAAAACGGTGTTACAGTAATTTTTATATGATATGTATTGACAAGGATTTATGTTTAAAACTATTCAGAAATTTGAACAATGGAGTAAAAATTCTATCAATTATAAGATAATATATCATTATTATCTGTATCACTTCCAATTCGATTACATATTTGTAGATAACGTTTAACTTCAAGTAAGACATCAATATGAAACCAGAAGATTTCTTTTCAGTACAAGTGTAATCATCATGTATAGGTTATCCAGATAATTGACGAGCAACATTAATGTCCAGTCTATTGATACATTAATTAGAAGTTATTTGTTGTTGCTGATATTGTTTTTACGTTCAAATACCTTTTATAATGCTTTATTTAATAAATAATCGGAAAAAAATAAAACTGCATACAGTGCAAACAAAAATTTTATAATATTTATATTGGCTAACAAAAACGCTTTCGAAGGGCGCAAGACGTTTGTTTCATATTGCTTAACATGGTTCCAGATATAATACAAGATAAGAATTGATGCAAAGCATCAAAGGGCGTCGGGAATTTTAGTGTAACAGGCAATCAATGAAGTTACAGTTAACAATTTTTTTCTACTGTAAATATTAATACATTGGCCGATTATTTTATCAAAATAGAAAAAGATACTGGTAAAACCATTATCAATGATTGTGTGTTATAACCCCAAAATAACCATTATCTATGATGTTGTGTTATAACCCCTAAATTACCATTATCTATGATTTTGTGTTGCAACCCACAACTATTTCATAAATTTACATTGGTTTCCTTTTTTTACTGGCATCCGTGTGCAGTTTTCATTAATGGAACAGAACTGTGTAGGTTTTAAAAAACAGTTTACCACAAAATGTCAAAGTTGTCCCAATATTGCGTAGCATAAAGATGTATAAGTTATCATGTTTCTTTAAACATGTAGCACAATAATATACAACTTATATTTTAATAAAATCAGCCAGATTAATGACAACTAGATGTACATAATTTAGTATCAGTATGAAGTCATTGCGTGATTTTGACTGGCCGCGTGTCATATGAAAGCCATATTATCTCGTTCCGTCACTTGTCGTCACTGAAAAACTGACCAACTTTAGGGACCACTTCAGATAAAATATATTTTTGCGTTTGTGACTTTTGGTAGTCCCTCATTGTTTTTAGCAATGAAAGTGTCCCTAAAGTCTCCGGTACTAGAAAATATAGCTTTCAAATGACACAAGGCCAGTCCATATCCCGCAATGTTTTCAGCTGTTGGTCGCTTTACAGTTCCTTTATGCAACAGCACGTCTAAAAATCTAATGTTTTTTGCCTTTACGGCTTTTCATGACTTAAACAAACTGAATTATGGATTGCAGTAACAGTAAAGATGTGGGCCATATTGTCAGTAATTTTTCATGTTTTAAGCCAATGTTCCAGTGCTTCAACATCATCAGGAGCACTG
The DNA here is from genome assembly GCF_020536995.1 of Dreissena polymorpha. Taxonomy (NCBI): domain Eukaryota; kingdom Metazoa; phylum Mollusca; class Bivalvia; order Myida; family Dreissenidae; genus Dreissena; species Dreissena polymorpha. The sequence continues at coordinate 26,036,462 of NC_068368.1, read as the reverse complement.
TGGGCGTTGCATGTTGTCTGGAGAACACGTTCACTAGATCTTCCTGTGTGTGTGACTGTCCAGGATACGATTTTTGAAAACCGGCAAAGAGTCAACAAAACTGCTTACACAATTACAAAACGATTCAAAACAGTGTATGTTTAGCAATTCACTAATCAACACCGGAAAATCAAACCTGCGCCCATTATGAGCAACAAGAATGGATCTGTGAAACTTTGCAAACCACATCATACAATCATGTAGAAAAGTTTTAATTGATACACTATCAACACTTCCACCATTTACACGCATTATGCCATGATCATCAACAGAGATGCCAATCACTTTCTGAGCTTCGGAAGAAATTGGCACTGTTGTCTTCAAATATGTCGAGAACTTAAAACCCGTCTTCAAATGCAAAGCAGCAATCTGAGAAATATCAGGCATTGCTGTACTTCGAACTGAAATACAAAGTTAAATTCACACAATGCTTATTTCATGAATTTTATAATCCCTCTTTAAGTTTCATTCTGACGCCTTATATGATCGTTGGTTATGAGAAAAATCAATTTTCAGCACAACAAGCACATTACATATTGACAAGTCGTTGAACTCAAATTATCGCTTGTTAAAAAAATGTTATATTTTGAATAGCTTTTAATATTTATAATAACAATCAGAAATATATTAAAATATGTGCCTGTCCTGGGGTTCTAACAAAAAAATCTTTAAAACAAATGTAATTTTACCAAACTATGAACACCATGCCTTTAATAAAACAATTATTATTAATATGTTCCATGTTCATCTGGAATAGGAAATAAGAAGATAGTTGATAAGAAAAAATACTAAAATTTGGCACCAGAATAGTCAATAACATTGTATTAAAAGTTAGTTTTTACACTTACTCCATTTCTTTCTCATAAGCATCAATGGCAGCCTTGTTAGACGACGAAGTTTAGATTTTCTTGATGGCCTCCCCAGCACGAGCCTCCATCTTCTTAAGATTTCTATTTGCAATAAGCGTTATGTATAGAGTGGTTAGGAAGTTATTTACCTTCACCGGCCTGCCCAAACTGACTTTCATTGCTGAAAAGAGAATTGCAAATGATAAGAACATGAAAACGAAATAAGGCCGTAGTTACTTAATAATGACGTCACAATGTATTTTCATAGAATCCATTCGTATCATCATTACATTATTAAATAACATGAATGAGCAATCAATTGGATTTAACAACACAAATGCGAAACTAAATTTGAAAACTGAATATGATGGACACCAGAATGTTTCCTTATATATTACACGATACACAAATATTCACTGGGAATGACACTTGGAATTTTTAAGTGAAAATATGTAAGAAGTCCAAAGATCAATGGCAATTGTACAATGATTAAACATTGATAGAAATGGCAGGTTGAAAAATGAAGAAATGTATACCTGTTCCAAGCTTGGTATTTACGTCAAAGCATGGCATTCCCCTGATCTTGAGATGGTGCTGCAACACGGTTGACTTTTCTAAAGTCAGGGTTTTCACAAACAACGTATAAATAACCACTGAGGCCATTTTTTCGTTCGCCAACAATGTTACATATTTTCAAAGGAATGGGACACATATTACATAACTGACCATACTGTAATTTGTTTAGCAAAACCTCCAGCTCAACGAGTCAATCAATCTTCTTCTATCCCCCCGCCCACTTCTGCTTACTCTTTTCACGACATTTAGCAAATGCGAATAGCTTTAACGTGAGTCATTTCACACAAATCGTCATCGCAGAGCTCGGTATATGAATAATTGTTATCGAACACAACGTTGTCGATCGGTGTTTGCTTCTTTTTCGATTTTGCAAATCGCTCGCTTTTATTTCGCACTTTCATTTGGCTAAGAAAATGTCAACAACCGTGACGTCATGAACACAAATATTTTATGAAACGAATTATTTTAACTTATATTTGTATTGTATGGTTATTATATCTTGAAGAGATAAGCAAATTTAACTCTTAAATAAAAGAATACAAAATTATTTCGTGTATTTAGTATAATATCCGGACTTTACCGTAGATATCGCTTATAGCCGAAACGTTTTCCGAATACGGCGATATCGACCGACTATTCCCGTTCTCACCAGGCACCTAATGCCTTAATATATGACTGAAGTGTAACGGTTATCAATAAAGCAATAAACCGTGTAATCGCTGTCGTCTTGTAAAATTGACGAAAATACGTGTTAACCAAAACTCGAACAGCAAAAGTCTGCGCTTTTGTTAGTAAAACCACAAAATAAATATATTTTGATTATGTTTTGATTTTATACAAAACCAGAAAGTTTCGCGTATTTGCCAAGTCCCTGTTATATTTCCCCTGTGATCAGTTATTATTTAAAACAATAAGCTTTGCATAATTAGCAATAAATTTTGTAATAAATGTAAAAGGCACAAACGCAGTACTTATTTACACTAATTTACACAAAAAATCACCACTATGCAAGATATTCTGACAACAAAAATATATATACATTGATCCGTAAAATAACTTCTCCCCCCATATGCGAAAAAAAAACGCATTTCATACTAGTTGCCGCACTCAAGTGCGACGCCAATAAATGACTATTATATGGTTATATTCAGATAAAGTTCACACTGTTACTTTTGTGCATGTCTACTATGAATTAAACAAAAAGCACGTAATGCACGTTGAACCGTAGAATCGAACAACTAATAACTCAACCTAGGGAACTCAGTGTTATATTCAAAATCGTTAATCCAAGCGATTTTCCTATCATCAAATATACGTTTATATAAAATATTTATGCAATAGTAAATATTTATTCATGGCCAGATTGAAGTTAAGGTTAAGTAGCGAATAGCTTGCTATATTAATCATATACATAATTTCTGATCAGACATAAACAATATTATAAAATAATATTTTATCAATATATATATATATATATATATATATATAAATATATATATATATATATATATATATATATATATAACATGATGCACATGCTTGATGTCGTAAAAATATTCCGTTTTTGTCTTCCCTGATTTTTTTGAAAACGCAAACATGCGATATGATTACAGCGATATGTGAACAGTACAAATATCGTGCGTCGCCGCGACTGTCGCGCAAAAAATCGAATATCGCTGTGTGTGTCTAGTTTCGCGGTCAAAAATTAGACCGCGATACACGAGATTCGGATAATATGGGCGATATTTGAATAACAAAATATCGTGCGTCGCCGCGACTGTCGCGCAAAATATCGTGCGTCGCTTCGTGTTTTGTGCATCGCCATTTGAACCCGAGACACGACACACGAAGCGATACACGATATTTTCGCGGCTGTCGCGGCGACGCACGATACTTTTCGCGACAGTCGCTGCGACGCACGGTATTTTGTGCGAAAGTCGCGGCGACGCACGATATTTTGCGCGACAGTCGCGACGACGCACGATATATTTAACACGATATATCGCCTTTTGGGCTACCTACACTTTTTTTAGTAAGTTTGGTTAGTACACAAGAACGTTTGCGACTTTTATGCATACTTAAAGCGTGTAAATGTGTTTTCTTCGAAAGTTTACATTTGAACAATGAGATCCGCAGAAATTATAATTGTATATAGTGTACTTACATTAAATTGAAATGTGGTTTATTCCCCCTGAATTGTTACACTCAGTAAACGTTAACAACCAGCAATCATACATAATGCTTCAAACAGATAAAACACTGAACGCTTAAATATGACTGTGTTACCTCAGCATACTCACAGGCATGAAACTTATCTTGTATCAAAATAAAATAATCAAAGTACTGACAGTACTGGTGTGACGATGCTTTTGAGAGGATGGATATAAAAGCATCAAGTTAAGTTTATCTACATCACCACAATCACCACAATTGTTTATGTTGGTACGAAAAAAAAAATTTGGTACACAAATTTTGCGAAAAAAATTTGGGTATGAAAACAAATTTGGATACGAAAAAATATTTCGGAACAAAAAAATTGGGACCGAAAAAAATTTGGGTACGAACATAAAAAATTGGGATGAATAAAAAATTGGGTACGAAAAAAAAATTGGGTACGAAAAAAAATTGGCTACGAAAAAAATTAGGTACGGAAAAAAAATTGGGGGAACGGGAAAGTAATACCTGTGGGCAACTTGACCCACACTCGCACATTTTCGGCCCTTTCCGTCAAATATCAGATAAGTTCCTCGAAGGCAATAGTATGAATACACATTTCGGAAGCGATAATGCGGTCCTACCTACGCGCGTCAAACTGTAAGCGAAATATGTACACAAGTCTGTCAGGAATGATTGAATTAACGACGAAAATCGTGTATTGATGTAAGTTTTTTGAAGAAATGTGCAGAAAATATATTAAACAAGAGCTGTGTTTGTGAAACACAATACTCCCTGCTGCGCAGCTTTGAAGCCATATATTTTACCTTTGACCTTGAAGGATGACCTTGACCTTTCACCACTCAAAATGTGCAGCTCCATGACATACACATGCATGCCGAATATGGAGTTGCTATCTTCAATATTGCAAAATTTGACCTTTGACCTTGACCTTGAAGGATGACCTTGACCTTTCACCAATCAATATGTGCAGCTCTATGAGATACACATGCACGCCAATATTGAAAAAGTTATGGCCAATGTTAAAGTTTTCGGACAGACAGACAGACGCTTTATATTTGACATTTGACCTTGAAGGATGACCTTCACCTTCACCTTTTACAACTGAAAATGTGCAGCTCCATGAGATGCACATGTATGCCAAATATCAAGTTGCTATGTTCAATATTAAAAAAGTTATGGCCATTAAAGTTTTCGGACGGACGGACAGACTGACACACTGACTGACTAACTGACAGTTCAACTGATATAGGCCACCCTACCGGGGGCATAAAAAGCAATGGCGATATTTTTCTCAGCCACATAATTGTTAATAGTTTGATATCACAAAATGAAAGTGAAAGTAGAACTGTCAAAAATGACAACCTGTCAACGTGTTGTTTTTGCTGGCACGAGAGGGCGATTACACTCAATGTGTTCACATTTTTACCATAGACTTTGTCAATGACCTTTATAGTATGGGTAGCTTTGATATTATTTATTGCTATCATGTAACTGCATGATTGTGTATATGTTTAAAATACACAAAGCATAAATAATGATATAAATATACTGATTGAGCTTATAATAATCTGAGAACTATAGCCAGGTCAATTAAGGACTTAAAATACAATTTTGTGTCCTGATTTCATGAAGAAATGACCATGCATGTCCTAGATTTCAAATTCAAGGCCCTGGTGTGACACATTGGTAGCATTACCGTTAAACTGTTACCAGGCTTATGAAATTAGTTTTTATTGAACTATCTAAGGAAATCTAAATCTGGCACTGATTTCTTGTTTTAATACAGTCATAGACAGGGGCGTTCCTGAGGCTATTTCAACTATACCGATGACCGAGCAGCGAAGCTGCGAGTGGGGGTAGGTGCGGGAGGAGGTTCCCCCCTCCTGCTAGGGGGGTTTGGGTGTCCTCCCCCTAGAAAATTTTGTAAAAATTCATTGCAGATGGTGCGTTTTGGTGTCATCTTTCAGCCACGTTTTGGCAATTTAATTCGTCAATTTCTTGCTTGAAAAAGACCGATAAAAGAAAAAACTAAGCCCGTCATTATTTTCTGCTGAAACTGATTTTATGTGGTCATTTTGGTAAACAGAAAAATTAAATTCTATTTTAATTAAACTGTAAAAGAAACACTGTTTGAACGAAACAACAGCATGCTCGCTGAGTATTGAGCGAGCATGCTAAACTTTTATTTAACTCTCAATAAAACCAGTTTGGACTATGTGTAATTTATTAAAAAGAAAACATCCTCTAATTTCACATAAAACACAGGTCCACTTGTATGTGCAATACTACACCCTGAAAAGTAATGCTTATCTTCGATCTACTCTTTGTGAAAAAATGTCGACCACATGCTCAACGTAAATTTCTCTTTCCCTATATACATTAAGGAGTCCAAGTCCAGACAAGCGTTCCGTTCCCATTGTACTCCGCAAGTATGTCTTAACCCTTCGCATTGTGGAAAACGATCTTTCTGCAGTTGCAGTGGAGACAGGCATTACGAAGATTGATTTTTAACATAGCTATATATATATAAACTAAATAATGAAGAACAATTTCGAATAAAGATACCTACAATAATTTGAATGAAAAAATAATTTGGGCATTGCCTATCATTTTATCATGATTTGAACGTCCAGAAATGTGAAAATTCATAGAAATGCTAGATTTCAGAAATACAATTCAAATTCAAGAACGGGTAGATCTATAAATCGAGTCTTAATCGACATATTTTAAGGGAAATGTAAAGCTGTGGACATTTTCCCACTTATCTGTCAAAAGAGCTAGCTTCTGAGTATCATCTCATGTTTCGCTGACGCTATCTCTAAAAACATCTGGATAAAGCGGATCATTCGCCGACATTTTTGAAAATTTGTGCCATGTAAACATTATCTGGTACCCGTGTCCGAATATTGGTTCACAAAAAATTAAAGGGCGACAACAAAGTCGTAGAGTAGAGTCTACACAGTGATTACTACCCCTCATCAGTGAAAAAATACTTAACTTCGTATGTTTGGAGTTAAGAATGTGTTGTGTTTTGTACCCACAGTTATTTTCTAAAAGTGGACCTCTTCTTTGCTTGTTTACATAATTATACCCCTAACCCCCCTAAGCCCTCACTTTTTATTGCATTTTTCGAGTTTTCATTTTTTCAAGTTTGAAAATGAATTATACGCACGTGCGTACTGCCGTATGCCTAGGTACGCCCCTGATAGATCAGTTGTGGCCTCTGGGTAATGACCAATTTTTGCTTACTTGTCACACCCTTTAAACTTTCCACACGTCTATAATAGCAAATCTGGATTTAGGTGATCTTCAATGGAACATTTAAACTTTAGCTCTGTTACAAGAGTGCTGGTAAAGTCCAGTCACATTAAATCTAGGTCATGTCAAAACCAAAGTGTCAAAGACAAATGAAAGATGCGTTCATTAAGTATTGTCCTGTTGTTTACTACTGATGTAAGTTTTTATATTATATGACTGATGCACATCATGTGAGAGAAAATTCACGTTATCATTGTATATCAGGTTTAGCAGCCATTTTGATAACAAAGTATGCTAGTTTTCAATGTCGCTTCTGGGGATCAAACCCGTATGGCTTTTAGGAAGATTCTGAAATTTTCGATCCCTCGAGAGCAACCAAACCAAAAATACAGTCAAATATTGCCGACTCGGTTTTTTGAGTCGGTTCATGAGGGATAATGGAGCTTGATTGGTCATTGTCGGCTCTGGTACTACTTACATGTACCCGGGTACTCTTAAGTATACTTACATGTACCCTGGGTACTCTAAGTATACTTACATGTACCCCAGGTACGGTAAATAAACGTAATTGTACTCGGTCCATATTAGACTGTACCCGAGTTGTATTCGCGCCCAAAATCCAATGTCGTAAAACGCGCAACCGATTATCTTAAACACACTTCTCTTAAAAAAACACTGCATCAACATGCTTTCTGAGTATGTGTTCCGATAATATAGAGGCCATTCTACAGAAAATTGACATAAATGTGTATATATAATTATTACAAAAAGATGGTCGACAACGAATGATTTAAGATTAAATTTCCCGGGTACATTTTAGTATATATACCGTACCCGGGATACATGTAAGTATACTTAAGAGTACCCAGGGTACATCTACGTAGTACCCGAGCCGACAATGAACAATTGAGCGATACTGGAAGGTGCAACATCTCTCACGCCCCCTAGCATCGCCTTTAGCAGTATTCAATTCTCAACAGGAAAGTGCTGGGGTCATTGATCCCGAGGGACAAGAAAAACAATTGATTAATGTTCGAAATAAATAATTTGATTAATGACAATTAATTTTATTATTTGAGCCAGGTCACAGGAAAAGCGCAGTCAAATCAGTATCCATTCAAATTATTTGTTATTGTAAGAAAAACGCTTTTAAGCAAACAGCTTTCAAGCGACTGCAGGCTGATCTAGATCCAAACTGGCCACAATCGCCTTAATGTCTCTTTTACTGTGACACAGTTCATTTAACTTAAAAATGATAAAAAGTACTAACACTTAGAAAGAGTACGAACCAGTCAAGAGTTTGAAATCAATGTTGAATTTCAGGACAGCTTGGTGATCTGCAAATCCCCGATGAAATGTTGATATCGGGTATCATAGTCATTCAATAAGTCGCAAAATGCTCGAATACAATTTATAAAGAACAAGGTGAGTTATATTGATAACTAAAAATACCAGTATGCCAGTTTTGCCGTGTCAAGCTGTTACGATCCAGAAAGTCCTTCATTCACATCGAGTATATATCCTTCGAATTCCAACTATTGTTGTCATAAGCGGAGATTTAGTGAATAAATAATTCATATATCCTAAATGACAGCTTCTAAATAGCGAAACAAGCCAATTTATGCATTAAGAAAGTTTTGAATCGAGACTCTCGTGGGGGCGGCCATTGTTGAATGTTGAAACACGAACGACAACTCTGCTAGGAGAATGTTATCAATGCCGAGCAATCTCCTACGCAGTGGCGAATGCAAAATGGAAGTAACTGAAAAATCGAGTTATCTCAATCGGACTGGCTCGGTCTTTTACATAGGTCGCCATTGTGATTTTTTTAGGATGGTTATCATACCTTGGACGATGCTGTTAGCATCGTCAAAAAGCAACCAAGTAATGAAAAGAAAAATCACATAAGAAAAACAAATTGAAGCAATTCCAAGAAAAATAAAAGTGTAAATTGTATTGTTGTTGTACTCTGTTTACACCAAGGAAGTTAGCACGTTGAACATGTGAAAACTATCTCATTAAATGACTCAAATAAAGCATGTATTCCAGCCATGAGTACAATATTAACGTAAACGCAAACCGTGTTCACTTTTCGATCACTTTGTAGTTAAACATACAACTGAAGGTCCACAAATGTTCAGAATTGTCGTCTTATCGAATATTTGTTCTCAGTCACTGAAATCCCTGATGACCATACCAAGGCTGGGTCCTAGGTATCTTTACTCTTTGTGTAAGTGTGGCTATTTGTTTGTGTGTTATGTCTAGTATAATGTCTTGTGTCAGACACATTCGCAAATTTTACGGGCTATATAATATGATAAGAGTCTGTTTCTAGTGATGCAGCTGAAAGTTTACATTGCTTATATTAAAACAACAATTCGGCTGGCTTCGAACGTGTCTCTATTGCCGATGTCCTATTGGTTTCTATTCTTTTGATTGTTGCTTAATATCAAACGGATCAAGTGTTTGTGTGAATAATGTTAAGTTCCTCAAAAAATGGAATTCAAACGCTCGTGTTGATTTAAAGTCTGATTTTTCTGATATTTGTTATAAATTATTCTGTTAAAAATCACTGACCGAGGCATGTTGTTTGCTGATAAACATCTATATAGAGAATTCATTTGCGGGACACAAAGATTCAATAATGCGAGTTTACATAACGCAGTGATATGTTTGAAGTTTTAGCATGTTTTTGTAATAATATACAAATTATACGGTTCATTTACAAAGTGCACATCGATGTCAGTTTGACTAGTCCATTATGAAAAGCTTCAATAGTATTTATTGTAAGTTAAAATAGCGATGACGTGTTTATTTTTAATGGGTTCCTAAAGCTAACTTTGTTTAGTGTATACCTATTTATTTTAGCTCAATTGCATTTAAAGTACTTACTGATTAAGTGTAACACTCGCGAGTCCGTTTTCTGGGCGTAGTACAAGTACTTTTGTCTTTGAAGAGGAAATCTAAAGAAGCTCCCACAGTGGGGATCGAACCAGTGATCGCCCGGTCGCTAGGTGGACACCTTTCCATTACACCGCGGCGAATCGCGGTTACTTAATCTGAACTTGTTTAGTACTGAGTGTTTAAATAAATGTATGAACATATTGTTCGTGTTTCTTACAGTGCCCATGTCTAAATGATATGAAATGTAGATGTTGTTAAAAGGTTACCTGGTCAGTAGCTCTTATGACATTTACATTATTTCCCGAGACTTATTTGTTAATTAATTTTGATTGCTATGGTACACACAAAACAAAGATACTGCAACAACTGAGTAATATAGTTTTGAAAACCGAGAAAAAGTTTTTCCTAAACAATTAACGAAATCAAAACATTTAACATACATTAAAAAAAGTCTTATACAAAGTGTTATTTATATTTTTGCTATCATGACCTCCATCATAGAAAATCCTTCCTTTAAGCTCAAATGATGTTTCTTATTACGATACTAGTATTGCAGACGCGTGCTTGATAGTAGATCGTCCATGACAGATATGCTTGCAGGCGTCACAACATTATATCTGCCCAATACTCAAAGGACGCTGAAATATGCATGTGTGAATATGATATCGAATGGAACTATGATGTTTACAACCACAAAGACGCATGTCTACTGTATTATTAGAAGCTAAAAATGTGATAGATCTAAACAATCATTCTGGAGTAGTATATACGCAAAATATTTATTATCATGGACATGATGTGATTTGAACACTCCGTTATTCTTTATGTAAGAAACATGACTCATTTCTAAATCAATAGAATGAAATACGCTCAATACTACATATCTTGTTGTTCAAAACTCTTATCCCATGTGCACATACCATTTTACAATAACTGTTCATCATAGAGGACAACACTGCTAAAGTTCAAGACAATGAACGATTTAAAATTAATGTCATTTTTCTCGTTGACGTTGTGGCAAATTTTCATCACTGTAGACAGTTTAAAGTAAATTGGTGTTAGCCATCGATAGATTGGCCTTCGATAAAAGTCGAAATTAATGTCATTTGAATGTAATATTAAATACATTCAAAGAACGAAAAACTGCAATGCCTTGAGCACGTTGAATATTGCTGTAATTTGGTGTAAAAGAGTGTCATTTAACCAGTCATGGTTAATGAATGATGGGTAATGTAGGTTCATTCAAATACAACATTATTTTTTAATGAAAAAAAAAATATTTATAGAACGATTTATTACTTAAAGTAGCACATACGCGTCTTAGGTCATTCACAATTTAAATCACTTATTGAGGATATTACAAGCATAAAGATAATCGTAGTGAATACAAAAACAAAACCGTAAGGTGAAACGTCAAAATAACGTTTTAATGACGCCCGCTTCCGCGTCCATTAGGTAAAGGAAAATGGAAATAATGTTAGCTTCAAAAAAGTAACATTCGATATAATTAATAAATAAATATGTATAAATATGACTACCCCGTAATAACTCTATGTTTTCGGACAATTAAAAATAATTAAATTTGTTCGTGTCCGAAAACTTAGATACGAAAAATGCTAACAAAATACAGGTGTCTGAAAACTAAGAGTCGAAAATTGCAGCGTCCGAAAATAGCGTCAATTGTATCAACGACTACCGGTAATAGCACGCGCTTGTAAAATGCCATGTCGTATAGAATAAATTACAGTTATATATGTTTGCACTGCATTTTAAATGCTTAATTTGTTTGACAGAAAGTTACTTCAATGTTGTACTTTGACAAACGAATTCCAAAATGAGCATGTGATGTACCGATACTCGCTAGTATGAACCTGTAATTAACGCATTATAAAAAAAGCAAACTATGAATTCTTTGTCTGTTCATTTCCGACAGTTGTTGTCTAACACCTTCAATTGTTCGTAAAACTTGCAATAGGGTGAATTACACTTTGAAGCGTTGAGTATTTTGTCACAGTTTTTTTCTGAGAAGGGGTAGTACCATTGCGGTATATGATTGAACTGTTAATTGGAACTACCCCTAGTACCGGGTAATAGTCATGACGCTTATGCTATCGGGCGATACCATTGTTTAATACCGGTTTACAAGATTATTTACCCAATAACGCAAATGTTGCCCTCAATCATGCACCTGCCATGTTTTATAATGTTAATCTGGTTGTAAAACCTCATGATCGAAGTGTCATATGATATCGAAAACGGGACCGAAATTTGGTAAAATAGCGCTGTAAAATATACTGTCCGAAAACTTAGAGACATTAATTTTGGACGAAATCTCGTGTGTCCGAAAATTAAGAGTCACGAAAAATAATTATTTTTGCTTAGAGTGTCCGAAAACATAGAGTAATTATATATATATATTCGGAGACTCGAGGTGTATATACATGCTGAAAACTGTTCATTGGGAATGTTAAACACTTTTTAACTTACCGAGGGCTATAATATTGACTGAAAAACGATAAATTACAAACCTGAATTTACATACCTGCTTTTAAATATTTAAATCATCTTTAACCTACCTTTTCGGTTTTCTAATAATGTGACCAATATTTAAATGAAAGTTTGTTTACTGTCCGTCAGTATGTCAGCAGATTTTGTTAAAATTCGGACTTACATAAACTAAGACAGTATCACAAACCTACACTACCTATACATTATTGTGTAAGAATACGACCAGAGTGTCAAGGCATACGTATCTTAATCTCTGTCATTCCTTATTTACGTTACACTTAATAACATGCATTTTGCAGATCGCCAATATGTATTTTACGTTGAACAAAATCGTCTGAGGGCTAAACATGTTTTTGTGTCATTACATGTATGGAACATGTCGTTATGGATTTGGTTCAGCTTTCAACTTATTGATGTCTTTTATTCAGTTAGCACGAATGATTAGAGCATATAACATGACTAATAAATGTAAATGCAATAATTCATGATCAAGTAATAATTCATTTGGCAAGAGTTATATCCAAATATTAATAATCAATCAATTATAAAAAAATCGCCGGCGTCATTAAAGTTGTCTTTATACAAATTGCGATAATCATATTATGCGGGTTGCACGATTATTAAACGGGCATTGGTCCAGGCTTGTATAAGAGTCATCATTTAACGTGAAAACGCTCGTAACTGAAATCCATTTAACGTTATCGCGAATACTTTTATGAGTGAATGTATGTTAAATAACGAACTTATCATTCAGTCCAATCAGTTTCATATAAAATTATTGACGTGTTTTATATTGACTTAAACTATCATTTACACGGATTAAACGTGCAGACAATACGGACTGATAAATAAGGTCATTATGTCTTCGAACTTTCATGAAGTGGTTTAGCATAGTGAAGTAAAGATACAATATATGTGTGCCATTAATTTAATTTTTGAAGGAGAAGTAGCTAGATGTGCAGCACCAATAGAGATTTCCTAATAGAAGTACGCACACAAAAACAGGTCACATATTGCTTCTAAAACAATGAAGCTAGATGTCCAAAACTGTGATAGTGACACCTGCCATTGAGTCGCATTCGATATCCCCATTGTTGGAGCGTTCTTAGAGTTCCCACATGGACACCAAGTACTGGTTCTAGTCGTCGGAAACGGACCCTATAGCGTTTCAAATAAGCCTTAGGCTTTCTATGCAATCGAGCAAAATAAATAGGTTTTAGCTAACACCTGTCGAAGTATAATTAGACACTTACAAATAAAGAAAAGAAAAATAATAGTTCAAGTTATTGATTATTCTGGAAATATATAATTTCTATAAATGTCGGGTCAAAGTTTTGAAATATCTTAAGACTATACTATATATGAATAGGACATTAACACTCTAAAACATTGAACGTGTACAAATAAGATACTGTATATGTATATATTGTGGTTCAAATGGTATGTGAATAACAAGAACACATATATTTAACGTTTATATATTTCGCTTTTAACGTGAGTTCCTGAGGATTAAATACCATTCAAAGTTCAGTCGGCGAACATATTGTAAATTTGTTTAATTTTAGTACACAATTTTCACTAAAACAACAAATAAATTCGTATTGACATAAAACAGTGTGCGTCACCACCTGAAGCGAACAGCAATACAATTCCATACTTCACGCATAAAATATAATTAAACAATGATATTCTAACAATTAATGCTTTAATTAAAAAACACAATATTTATTTGTATAATATTTAAAAACACGATAAACCATTATAAATAGCAAGTCAGTGTCAAATCGCATGTACAACTGGTTCACATTGTAGTTGTGGTGTTTAAATGGGCACGTGTTACATGTACCACTACCAAGCATATATAAGTCTTAATCATATACATATTTACTATAAAAGAATAGTTCGCATTAGCCTAAGAATAATATGATGAGTATTGCGCATAAGAAATTGTTACACCATTACATTTCTAACATCAGCTTATATTAAACATTGAAATGGTGTGCATTGTCGTTTTCGAAAAGAACTTCCTAACGTTGAATTGATAAGCCCTGTAAAGTTTTACGATCAAGGTAATATCATTGTCTGAGACGCATTTTTCCAGTTCAACTAGACATGCATACTTCCATGTGTTGTAATAAAGGAATCCACATGTTATTCTTATTGTAGCTGGAGTAATATAAATATACCAGCCACTCGTCGTTGAGGTCTCCATTATAAAAATACTGAAATGCACTGATAACTTGTGAAAGGTTTGATTACATAATGTGATGTATCCAAAACATTGATTGCCATTTGTCCTTCATAAAAACATTCTGACATGTTCATGAATTACCAGAACAGCTGAAAGTGTTTAACATAACACTTATCTGTTTGTAGTTTTGTTTAGCTGCACAGTGCCTTTACATTTATCAGTTTATAACTAGTATTAAGTAGCGCGTTGGTAAAAGAAAACGCATTACTTTCCGAAGGTCAATAATGTTTCTATGGCGCTTTAATTAACAGTATGATGCTGTCGCGAGGATTGTATATTTCAAACGATGTGGTATATCAACTCATTGCATAAGTCATTATCTACTTTAAAGGCATTTCTATCTTTATCTTAGCCCGCTTCATTTCTTCATGTTTTATTCTGGGTTGCTTGTACATTTCATTTGTACGTACGAGTATATTTTCAGCTAAATATTGTACACGAACAAAATACACCAAGCTTTCCTTTTGGTCTATTATTATCAAGTTTTGCATATTATAAAAATCTATTCGAATAACTATTACTACAAATGTGTTATGTGATTGTTTATCTTATGTGTGTTTTGAATAGTGCATTAAAGTAACGATTTACCAACGTTTCATTTCAAAGCAACTAATCATATGAACGAAGAATACGTGTTAAACATTTAACCACCTTAAAGGGACTGTCAACAACGACGACGAAGAAAAGAAAAGTTCTAAAATACCGTATTTTTTACAATTATTAGTTTATATTGATTAAAATATCACGACTGGTATATTACATTACTTGAAAAAAGTCGTTACGTTTTCATATTTTCAGTATATTTGGTAATGCATTTCACTGGGTATGTCTACCAGGTAACTACCACTTAACTATATAAATAACGCAAGTAAATTGATCATTATCGACACGTGGCCAACTCAGAAATGTACATTGTGCATGCGCTGTGAATTGTTTATATTTTACATATATTGATTTCACATCGCAAAATTGTATTACCGAATAAACTGAAAATATGAACTTTTTTTCAAGTAATGTTTATACCAGTCGTGATATTTTAATCAATATAAACTAACAATTGTAAAAAATACGGTAATTAAGAACTTTTCTATTTTCGTCATTCGTGGTTGACAGTCCCTTTAAAAGCTACGCTCTGCAAAACCGAAATATAAGGTATAGATTCTATGGAAGAAAAAAATCACTCATAGATCATTTTAACTATTCTATCTCTCTCGTTCTAAATTTGAAATCAAATATTGAACCTTACAATAAATGAATGCGTATATTAAATACTATCGTGTCTATTTGGTAAGCGTGTTTGGAGATGGAATATTCAACGGTCGTCTGCAAGGGTAGTACTTCAAGTCATGTTTCGCGTCTGGCGCTGTTCTTCCTTTATTGTCCAAATTGAGTTTATCAATATTCTCATCGGAATGAGCTGTACGTTACCAATTAAGAGCAATAATTGGAGGCAGATGGTGTGAAATACATACTAATTTGTTGGGGAACAAAATGCTATGAATTGTATGATTTAAAGACTCAATACAATTATACGAAATTTATGAGAATTAAAAATTCTGATTCTGATCGGATGACAGATAGGTTACCATTTTTGTAATAATTCAGCAGTTCGAAAACATAATAATAAATAGAAAACATAACAGATGCATTGTCGCAATAACATGCTTAAAATATGTGGGCACGGTGCGTTCATTTGAAATCACGAAACGCTATTAAAGAATAACAAATATCGAGCAACATTATCAGTAATGAAACTATTGTGCAAGCGTGTCATTTTATTGAACGCAAGTGACCAATTTATTATGTACTTTACGAACATATAATAAACTTAATATTAAGACACGAAATTCAAAAAGCGACGGTAATATTTATCATTACTGGTTTATGATGATTGATAAAATTTGCCATAAGTCACGAGCACTGTGCCGCTGATGTTGAACATCAAATTTTCTCGGATGCCAAGTTTCTACATTGGCATCTCTTTTGTAATCTGGAAGCTTTCCGACAGAGTCGTAATCTAACAAAAATTAATACTCTATTTCAAAATGTTACTTTAAAGGTAGTTGATTTGAAATAGATAATATTTATAAATTTATAAAAATGTTTATAAGCTTTTAAATTATTTTATTTACTTTCCAACACTTTTTATCCGTTTATATAGCTTAAAATAACACTTTTAAGTGGTTTTTTAAACCCTTCAACATAATTAAATAGTATCATAAAAGACAATTCAATAATCTGAAGTATACAGATATATGTTATGATTACTAACAATAAACTTTCAGTTTGTTATTATTTCAACTCACGTATAAACGTTGCGTAATGCCAAATATGGAATTGATTGCTATTAAGTGGCATAAGTCAATCGTTTACATCTCTTGGTTTTAGTCATGTTTTGTTGAAGTGAGTTCATACCAAACACATTCTCATTGCACATTACACTGTACAATTAACGATGTATAACTTAAAGAAAAAATAAAGAATCAAAAACCGTTGTTTGTTACATTAAGAAACGTCCCCATAATGCAAAAACAAGCTAGAAGGAGAAGTTCTGTTCCATATGCAAGACCCAAACCGTTTAATCATATTTTCCTCCAGCTGTCTTTATGTGTTGGCTTCCGGCAACAATGTTTCATATTATTTTCGTATATCAAATCAATTTGCTTGATGTTCGCCAATACTGACAATCTCGTTTTTGTTTTCAAAACACAACACCAGTAAAATTAAAATTTGTAAAAGTTCAATCTATCCAAAAAAGTAATGAAATAGTTAAGTGATATTATGGGAATCTGACAGTATATATGTTTTGTTTATAGGTGTCTATCGCAACCGTTGTTCATTGTTTGTGTTTTTACTTCATATACACTAATATTGGTTAATGCAGCATCAACATATTAAAACAATATCCCGGAAAGAGAAAAATAATGCATTTGAATATCAAGCGTACTTTCTCTTTGACAACTGACGACAAAAATGATTCGATGTACGATGTAAACTTAGATTTACATCGTACATCGAATCATTTTTGTCGTCAGTAAATAAAACACATTTATTTGCCCTTATCAGTATGCACATCTTTTTCATAGAGATTTATATAACATATTTTAATAAATAAGTCAATATGAGCATGTTTCTTGCATTTATCGGGATTTTATTAATATTAACGTATTCGTACAATATATTAATATGTATGATTACATTAAAACAATGTACGGTATATTAAGTATAAACCTTATGCTCGTTTTAATTAAGAACTCTTGCACAAATCAAAATTACCCAATCATCAAAACGTGCACCATATAAATATACATTACCCAAAACTATAAATGTGAAAAATGTCTTACCATTGATGAACATTTAGCAAATTAAACATATGTACGTAAGTCTAACAAGTGCGTATGTATCTTACAAAATAAAGAATAAAGAATACAAAATAAAATACGTGCTACAAGGTACAATTTCAAAATAAGAAAAATAGTATAAGTCTAATGAGTTCGTTATTCCTATTTTAAGACGATTGTGTGAACGGAAGACATAATACATACAAGAATATAACAAATAAACATAAAACTTGAATTTCACCAGTACTCATTCAAACATTAACATCAGGTAAAACCTTTGCCAATAACGAACAAACTATATTATCGTAATAAACTGTCTCGAATTCTGACTGAACATTAGCGAGCGCGGCAAGCGTTTTAATGAGTCCAAGCATTAACATATATTATCTTTGGCGTGTTGGGATGAAAACATGCTTCGCAAAAATAATAATGAAAACAGTCAGCTATATTTAACAGATTAAACAATATTAAGATAGGGCACACAAAGTATCACAATTATTGCTAGATTTCAGACAACACGCAATAAAATGTTAGCAACAGATAAATTCAGCAAACATTAAAGGCCAATTATTGGAAAATTCTGGTGCTGCACACAAACCGTCTTGGTCGGAAAGCTACTCGCAAATTATGAACGGTCGTTGCGAAGACACATTAAAACCTCGTTTGCATATTGTAAATTGAACGATAAACATTCTCGCAAGAATGTGAACGACCAAATGATTTCTGTGTATTTAGGTATATTTGGAAGGCCACATTGTATTGAAGATGTGTGAAGGAATTCGATTTTTGCAATAGTTTTATGAACACCTCTTTCATCATCATATTGAAAATCCCAAACCTAAATTTAATCATACACATTCCATAAAACGTGCGTACGATTAAACGATTACGTTGTTTTTTAGTATCTGTGACAGGCAACACGGCACTGATAAATCAGCTAATGCTATCTGGATAGGTTCATGCATTATATTTGGAACATTACATTAAATTTTGATAAAAACCGGTCATTATTTTAGCCGCGATTTAAGAAAATGAACCCATAATAAGTCATTTTGACCAAATGAGATATTAATATTTATTTTATTAAATGGATTAAGAGCTGCTTTTTTTTTATTTGATTGATATGCATGATAGTGTTACTTTTCTGTAGAATAAAGGAAGGTCGGGTAATATCGTCCGGTGGTATTTATCGGACACATTTAAGTTATTGTTATTTCTATTACGTATTTGAAAAATATAACGTCATTGATGATGCCATCATACATCTTACTTTTTTTTTAAGAACGACTAATACCAGTTCCATTCAGCGACTTTTGTTTTCGGGTGATTAAAATCATACAGTATCTTAATGTGAGCGTCTTATCAACATCTGTAAGGTAGGTACCAAATCACTGTTAGTTACAAAATATCTTTTTAATGCTATAAAGTCCTGAAATAGTGAGAAATGAGTATTTGTATCCTTAATATACAGACTGTTAATCGTTTATGCAAAACAAATCACCGTCGTCTGTTTACTTGGATGGTCAAAAATTGCCACTCAGTATTGTCAATTGCGGGAAATAACGTCCGTGCTGAAGTAAGTTTAGCAAACTATATATTGACTCTTTTATTTTGCAGAATCATGGCAAAGCAACTACAAGTATTAAAAAACGACAAACATATTCAGATGCCAATTTTAAACTTGCTATATCTATGGCGAGGAGTGGCGCTGTGTCGAAGCGGAAGGCAGCACAAATTTTCGGGATCCATAAATCCACTCTAATGGACAAACTCGCAGGTTGAACACCAGAGCAAGACCTGGCCCTTCCACCGTCTTGACAGCTGCCGGAGAAAATGGATTGGTTGCGTACTGTACAGGGATGGCATCCATCGGTTATCCAGTAACACGCAATGAACTTTGCCTTGATGTGAAAACAATCCTTGATTGTGATGGTCGCACAAACCCATTCCCAAACAATACCCCAGGTAGAGATTGGTTTAATGCATTTAAAAGTCGGCACACTGAGATAACTGAACGAAACCCTTTAAAGCTTGGACATCAACGAGCCCTTATTAACATGAACATGATTCAATGTTGGTACGATGGTCTCTTCAAGTATCTCACAAGCGATATTCCTGACTTCGAGAGTCTTGTAAAGGATCCAAGGCGTCTCTTTAATGTGGAAGAGAGTGGGTTTCCGTTATGCATTAGCCCAGGAAAGGTCCTTGCAGCACAGGATTCCAACAATGTGTAAAATATTGTCACTAGCAACAAAACCCAAATCACCGCAATGGTTTGTTTTTATGCTATGGGTGATTACATACCTCCTCTAATCGTGTATCCGGGTGAACGGTTCAGAAACACTGGAATTGACAGCTTTTCAGAAGCCATTTACGGACATACCAAAAATGGGTGGATGGATATCGAGCTATTCGTCTCGTTCCTCCATCATGTATCAAACTATGTGAAGGAAAAGTCCATACCTTTACCAGTGCTGCGTTTTGTTGATGGCCACGCTACCCATATGTCACGTGCTGCTACTAAATTCTGTTCTGAAAACGGGTTAATTCTCTACTACCTCCTACCCTACGCTACGAACATATTTCAACCGTGTGATGTGGGCTTAATTGCCCCCAATGAAGGCGGCATGGAAGCGGTGCGTCAAATCGTGGCAGTTTAAACACCTTGGCCAATCCCTGACCAAGACGGATTTTCTCGGCGTTTTCAAACATGCCTGCGATGTGGTAGCCACCATTGAAAATGCCATTCATGGTTTCAGAAAATCTGGCCTCTTCCAACTAGATCCCAAGGGCATTGATCTATCAAAACTTGAATCATCTAAACATGCCAATTTTGTGCGCGATTGCGGTAATGCGCCAGCACAGTAGTTCATCAACATTTGTTTATATTTATCATACGCAAAAAGAAACACAGAGATTAAGTACTTAATTTTATAAATAATATGCCCATACATGTATGGTTTAGATTATAATAAACACGACAATTGAAAACATATTAAGACCAGGTGCGCATTGTATGTATGATGCATCCAACGACTCCTTACACATACATGCACCAAATTTGCAATATTCAATCGATTGCCATCACAAATCAAATTACTGCCCTTAAATAAAGCATACAATTTGAGTTGTGTAACTTCATTTAACGCTACGATTAGTAATTGTGGCGTAAACCGATCAAATGCGTCATAGCGATTGTACTGACTGCTAGGACACACTGAAGAAAAGCAGACTATAACCGACTGATCGCCTAACACGCACAGCGTGAATATTTTCGATACATTTGACAGGCGCCGTCTGTGATAGCATCAGGTATTCACAATGCTTATTGGTAAATCGTCATGGTGTTATGCCTGACTAAGCGATTAACACACGTTGAATTATTTGAACGTAACAAAAAATCAGGTACCAAAACTGTGTTTTGGAAATATTTAATGGTAGTTAAATTAAAAACGAAACTTATTTACCACGTGTATTTTAACAGGCAACAGGACGTTAGTATCGAGACAATAGTGTTAAACCTTGTTTTTCCGCAGGAAATTAATAGCAACATAACAAACGATGAAACTGTAGAAAGCAGATGCGATTCAAAAATATATATGTTTCTTTTTAACTGTGTTCAAACACAAATACAACGATAGAGATGATGATTAACAGTTCAAATGTGAATAAAAGTGGGATCGTCCAGCATGATCTGTCCGTAAGTATGATTATTGTATCGAACGTTTGATTGATCTTATACTTGTTAGTCATGCAATTCATCAAGTTAATGCATTTTTATCATTTTTATTGTTACATTTTCTTTTTAGCCGTTCAGATTTGTGTTTGATTTCTGCTTAAAGACTAAACACTGTCAGTTTATGACATTATGTAAAATTGCTGAAAATTATCATTTATTGTTCTCATAATTCGTTTCTTTTGATACCTGAATCTCATTTTCTTTTTTTTAAAATTAAAATGGCTGAGAAAACATGATAAATATAGTGGTGTCGTATAAGAGAGAAGTAAATCTATATTTTAGTTATATATCAAGATAATCAGTTGCGCTCTAGAAAAGTTAATGCCATCAGGTGGTCGTTATTTTTGTGAATTATGTCGGTGCGTTCGCGGTAAACAGATGCCATGAAGTAATTAATAAGTGATTTGATGTCTGTGGGGTGTTTGTGTGGAGGCGGGAGCAATGCTTCACGGAGTTGGTCTTGTATTTACACATTGTCGATACAACTTGCATTTTTAGCTCATAGATATCCGTTGTACACATTAACACAGAAACGTTCCTGTAACTGTTGACTTGCCTGAAAACAAGCAATGTGTTTTTGTATGTTTTTGTTTTGCTTTAAAGCTGTTTATCATCCTTAAAGAAAATTTAAATTTTAATGAAGAATAACGGGATCGCTGAAAGTTTTTTTTTAACTTCTTATAATCAATAATAAAACAGTATGTTCAGATATATATGAGACTATAGTGTTGATCGCTCAACGCATATTTGTACCGTTTAAGCAATCCTTACCTATTGAAGAGCTTGATTAAATCCAGATAGTTGGTACCGGTAATTCCAGTGGAATAAAAGCTACGAGAAGTAAGCTAAATAAACTAGTGTTTTAATATGGAACAGATACTGATCAGTGATACAAATTCAATTACTAGTAATGCGTTTCGAAATCCGGTAGGAATGTGAGTATTACTTTTAGTAAATGGGTTCATTCAGTTCATTTATTTTAATAGCGTTTCACCACGGACAACTCATTGATCAGTCTTCATACTATTCACATTATCGCTATGCATATCTTTCTACGTAACCTTAGAATTTATAGATTGAGAAAACAATGATGATTATACTCGTGTAATCGTGCCCTGGAACTTGTTACACCGTTACCATCTCTGACAGAAGTTTGCATTATACGAGCTTCTGCGTTTTACATCTACAGTTAAATAACCCATAACATCATTAATGATCGTGATTAGATTTGTTCAAGCACTTTATACAAATCAGTGATTTATATCTCACAAATGTCACTTCTTATCTTTGATCCGTTAAACTCTGTTATTTTAGACGATAAAGCTAAAATTCACCGACTGAGATGTAATGCTCCATAATATGTGAATTATTTGTGTACAGTGTCGGTTCATTGTGGTTTGCTTAACATGTAAGGAATTTCAAGCAAATGTCAATAAAAACACATAACACTTTAATTATATTTGAGAAACAATCAAGTTACAAATATCTGTATTCGACAGATTTTATTTATTGTTATGATTATAGTTCAACAATATTCTTATAATGTGTAGACGAATCTTTTAATGTGTAGATTGTTGATAAAAATAATGATTATAATCTTTTGAATAATGTGATATAGAAATTGATATAGAAATTGTTCCAAAATTATAATTTCTTAGACTAAGTTTAATTAAACGCCTAGCAAAGAATTCAACTGATTAATGGCAAATTTTAAATTGTCATAACATCTATTTAAAAATGTACGAACCGTGACCAGACTCTTACAGGCACTGTATTCACCAATGTAAATGGCGGTAATAGAAAATAACTATGAAACTCTGTTAAGTTTATCGAAGACAACTTAAATAAGACGTGTCTGTATATATATGTACAGTTATTGTTCACTAATATCGCATATTTTAGCTGGAAAATAACAACTACTAAGCACATGACGTCGCCTTACGTACTTTTTAATACTGAAACAAAATTGTAACAAATGAAAGGTTTCATAGCGCAGTATCACATATAGGCAACAATAATTGCTTATCGTAAAATGAAATTGATCAACTTTTGTTAATGCATTATCAAACGAAGGTGTAAAAGGTTATCATGAGATGTAAATGTACTTTGTTTATTGTGCTGGTCATCAATTGCCCATCGTTATGATTTAAAAGGGGCGAATTCATCATAAAATACACATTGTATCGGTTGTGATATAACGGCCCTGGTATAATTTAACGTATTTCGTTGCAGGGGTCGTATGTTGCCATCTCTGCGATTTGTCTGCTGATGGCGGCATTCATCATCTCCCTCAACGGTCTTGTGATCTTTATCTTATCCCGACAGAAAGGAAACAACCGGCTTCATTTTTTCATATTCCATCTTGCGATTGCTGGTTAGTGTATTTAACATGAACGCCTGATTTCAGAAGTGAGGCGGAAAACGACAACGGGCGAGGCATGGTATGGTATTGCGCAAGGGGGGGTTAGAGGGTTAGGGTTAGGGTTAGGGTTAGTGTTAGGGGACGGGTTAGGGTTTGGGTTAGCCTAAACCCAACCCTAACCCTAACCCGACCCTAACCCTAACCCTTACCCTAACCCTTTTTTGGGGTTATCACCCCTGACCATGCCTCGCCCGTTGTAGTTATCCGCCTCCCGTTTTCAGAATGGTTATCAAATTACAAGTTCAGTAATGTTATCAAATAACCATTCATCAAACTTGTCCTTGTTCCTGCAGGACCAACATCCGCAACATAATGCACATCATATGCAAAGAGATATTAATGCTTAAGAATTATAGTTCAGTGAGTGTTTCTCGATTTTCTTTTATTGAATATTGAACTTAACGTCATATGAATGCTTATATTTCAGACCTTTGTGTCGGCTTAATCAGCGTTCTTGGCGACGGGGTTTTCAACGGTATTTTGCGAGGTGAATGGTTCTTGGGTGACGTCATGTGTCGCATCTGGCGTTATTCTACGTTTGTGGTTCTGATTGTTTCCAACAATCTTCTTATTGGAATGAGCGTGGACCGCTATTTGGCTGTACGATACCCGCTTAGAGCAATAACTGGAGGTAAATTATGTTGAATATACATACTTTACTATTGTTGCGTAATATATATATTGTATGTAATAATTAAAATAAATTACATTATAAAAAAATCTTGCTAATTTGATGTCAGTGGAAGTTTTATCCTGTTATTTAAATGTAATATGGAACTATTTAATATCGTTCAAATGTAGTAGATGATAAAAGTTTATCAATTTGGAACACAGACTTTTAAATGTTCGATCCTTGCAGAGTACCGTCCATACAAAGCCATAATTATCGGCTCATGGGTAATAGCTTGTCTGATTCCTGTGTGGACGTTTTCGTTCACGGGAGCTGTCCTTTATGAAACTTCATACTACTGTGACATAACTATCACCACAGAACTTGGATGGAAGGTGTGTATGCATTCCGTTTAATGATAAATTAGTAGGAAACCATATCGTTTTATAGAAAACCATACGCACGCATCACAATGCACAAGACCCCTACTTAGTGATACGTCAAACTACTGTTAAATTTGTTCAAATACATATATTTGGTTTTCGGTGTGAATCTTTCTGTTCGCTTATTAGGCAATATAAGTTGCATTTATTGGAAAGAGAACACAATGAACACTGAGGAATTTAAAATAATCTAATATATTATTTGTATTTTATATTAATAAACGCATTTGTAAATACTGTATGCTTATTATAACACTATTGTTTAAAAGGACACAATGAAAGCAGTGGACATTTCTTTTCTTGAAACTTGCACTAATGCTATTTGATATTCGGATTTACAATATTTGTTGTGATACTTTATTAACGCTCATTATGTAACCTGGTATTCTTTCTTAAAATGTAACAGGTGCAATAGCCTTTATTGCAATTTCAGCTCTATGTCGGGTTCACACTTCTGCTCGTATTCTTCATTCCATTCCTCGCTGTCTCCGTCTGCTACACTGGAATCACGCTTGTTGTCTGGAAGCACTGGCGGGAAAGCAAAAATCTTACAGAAATGAACTCCATATTGGAAGGTAAACTTAAGATTGTTGCATCAAGTATAGGCAACCTATACTTTTCTTTGTAAAAATTGTGTTTTTTATTTATTTGCAGCACGTGGATTATTGTTTTTAAGCTCTCAATAGCACTTGTAAATTCGGATCCGAATACTGTGACATAAATGCTTTACATTTAATGTATCTATTAAACATTTAATATATAATCACAATTTAACGTAGGTTTGGTTAAGAATTAAGATAACGTTACGCTAATAAATAATGCAACATCACACTAATACATGTAGCTTCATTATGGTGATTGTTTTATTTGATAGCTAGCTTTATTGTAACTTGTATATGCTTAATTTAAATATACTATATAATTTATAAATAAGTATCACATTCGCATTGCATAAATTACGTATTTTTTACGAAAGAGAAATTTTAAGTCAGAATGTCCTACCTGTGTGAATTTTTTCAGATTCAACTTTTAAGCCATGTCATAAAACTAAAAACAGTGGTTTACTACCAAAAGCCAGAATCCAAACAATAAAGATGACTTTGATAATATGCTTTGGTAAGTAAGTTTGTTTGTCGTTGTTTTACATTTTTTGCAATATATTATTCACAGTATTTAAGAAGATACTACAATAATACAACTAGTTTCATGAAATTATTCAATTAAATCAAATATCATAATGCAATAATAATCGAAAAATTATTAATTGTCTAACAACATGTACAACACATCTAACAAAATATATATAATACCAAATGTAACGTTGAAATGCTCATCGTTTGCATGACATCGACGTGAAAATATATATTAGTCTCCACATGTGCATGTAAAAAATGCTTTCTGCGACTATGCATGTATACGCGGTTTACACATTTTTTCATGGTGTTTCTAGTCCCGATACTAAAATACAATTATTCTTATTTTAGGCGGGCTTAAATATTTAATGGATCATTGAAAATATACCAAACATATCGTATGCCTCCGTCATATAATGATCAATTTTAAAGAATGTTTCATTCTTTTTTTAATGAATATTATAAAACGAAAGCATACCAACAATTTGTGCAACATCATGCATTTTAACAACATTATGAATCGTGTAAATAAAAATAATATATTAAATATCGTTACGTGATTAACAGAGATAGATTTATACTGTAAACGCACAATTATCTGTTACTGAATTAATATCATAAATAGATTAAGGGGTATTTAGCAACAGCAGTGTGTAAACAAGTTTTCCAAGTTGTATTGATTTATAAAAAGAAATCATTTACGTAAAGTATTTAGAAGCTGTATGGCCTACAAATTAAAGTGATAGACCTTTATAATTTTCCGACAAAGCTTTATGATGCTGAACCTAACTTAAGTTGTCTCACGATCAAACTGCTGAACCTTCTGATACACAAATAGGTTCGCCATGCATGCTACATAATCATACGTACATATGTTTATGTGTTCAAATAAAGAACTTGGTTAGACATAAAATATAATTATTGTCACTATGCGCAACAAATCGATATACAAATAATTTTTGAATCTTTTTCAGCGTTCTTTATTTCCTGGCTGCCGGCCACAGTGTTTCACATCTTGGACGTTTATCAAATCAACATGCTAGATTTTCGTTACTACATCGTGCTGCAGCGCTTATATCCCCTCAACAGCGCGTGCAATCCAGTCATATTCTTGTTCTTCAGCAGGAATATTTTACCGTACGGGTCACTAAAGTCTTCGGAAACGACGAGAGGTTATGACAGTGTTGACACCACAAACACCACTACATGACTACTAGTGGTGTTACAAAACTTGTTCGGCACGTTAAGTAAATGACAACAAATTGGTAGTTGCAAAAGGGCGATGGCGCTTTTAAAGCGAGCTCGTAACAGTAAAAAATAATTCGTTAGATTTTATTAATGACATATTTGTTCTTGCATACATGGGTAAAATTCATTATGGTACCTTATTTTGTTTCTTTTACATAAATATACGTATCAAAGATATGTTCAAATTTGAACAATTATCTACATTATTATGAAACCCATGCACGGTGCTTTTTCTTATTTTTCACAACTTACTACAGTTGCTTTTTCATAACACATGTTAATAAATGCAAATGACATTTCACTTTTTTAATCGCACTGGTTTGGGCGAGTTTATTTATTTTAATAGATTGTCAAGTAGATTTCCATGTAAAAATAGTACCAAGTAGAATTATATATTTTGTAAATTAAGTGTAAAAATTCATTGTCTAATTATTGACTACAGAAGTCAATCTAAGGCAGGAACGTTTTTTTCCAGGAGAACATAAACAATTACTATTCTTCATCGATCATTTATGTAATAAACAATCTCAAACTTCAATGGGTGGGTGTGATAATATTTTCCAAATGTATTGAACTTCTGCACGCCACTTTAGGCCGATGTCATTTATTATTTGTGGGGATGCGTTTATTTCGAAAATGCATGTAATCACTTGCGTTTAAATATGATGTAATTGAGAATGTCATTTTTACAAAAAATGAGTTGTGTTTATGACATGCAATATGTGCTCACTGTTTTGTTTTAGTTTTAAACATCTCGCACATTTCTCTATCCTTCGCAAATTTAGCCAATCGATAAATCGTTACAAAACAGTTGGATTCTAAAATTCAATACCGCGTTCTGACAGCAAATGTCCTCCCTTATTCAATGCTCTCAGAAAGTAATTCATAAACTAATGCAATATAAAGATGTACATCCATAGATGTTTTGATGTACCAGACAGTAAAAAGGCTTTCCAATACTTATTTTTCATTACAATATAATTACCAGAGGTGATTTAACATTTTAACCTCTATGGTAGTTAAAATTGTTTTTAAATGGAATTCCCTAATTACAAAAACTATTTTTGGTATGTGTAGTTTTTTGTCATAATATTACTATCAAAGTGATTCTGATATTTCTGTGTCAATATTATAAGCTCAATGTCAGAATTAAGTTTCAATATTAGTTAATTTGAGCACTTGAAGCGTCAACTATTACCGGCTAATGAGACGATAAGTCTCTTACATGTTACACTTCACATGAATTATGAGCAACGTCATGTGCAAAGGTATCAATTACTAAATACAGCCACAATGATATAAATTATAAATACCGAATACAAAAGTGATCAAGCCGCTCCATTGTCAACACTACGGCTCCAATAGTAGACGAGTTATTTCCGCTCATAAAAATGATACACGATTAGAAGCTTTCCTGGTATACATCATTATTATACCGGTGGTCATGACGTAATGCATGTCCTCATGATTACATTTAATTCAGCAAAACACGAACATATTATTCACATTGCTTCGTGGGACAATATCGAATACCGTGACTTCCCGCTTTGATAGTATACCAAATAAGACGCCACCTGATAAATAACACAATTATCGAAGGATATCATACAATGCCTATTAATAAAAAGTAATTGATATGAAACTTATTTCAAGGCACGCAGCGTTTTAGAAATATAACATGAAATACTTGCTTTTTATACTTTAATATAAACCTCAAAAAGAGATGACATTTTCTGAATGTCACGAACAATATAATCGTAGTCGAATACCACGTTTATATTAATAAGACTTCGAACAGATCAAATTTATTCACCAATTAATGAACGAATGAACTGCACTGTTCACTTGGTTAAGTAAAAAGAATATTTTGATACAATGACGTTGTTTATAGAGCGTTACAATGTTATTTTCCGATTTCGAAGTAATGATTCGGTCTGTTTTGGATATTAAAACGATATAATATATATAAATGCAGAATGCTTGACCACCACGGAGACGAAACTAGAAAACTAATAGGCTGTAAGCATGTTCTAGTTTCCTTTTAAACTACGCTTAAAGGGGCCTTTTCACAGATTTTGGCATTTTTTAACTTATTCACTAAATGCTTTATATCGATAAATGTAAACATTGGATCGTAACAGCTCCAGTAAAAAATCAAGAATAAAATTTAAAAAAGGAAAAGAACATCTCCCGGCCCAGGTTTCGAACCAGTGACCCCTGGAGTCCTGCCAGAGTCCTGAAGTAAAAACGCTTTAGCCTACTGAGCTATTCCGCCGAGTACATATACATGAAGTATTTTATACCTTATATAAGCAATCTTCGTAGTTTCACAAAATTTAACGACAAAAACAGAACTCTCCAAATTATTCAATCGTTTCGCGTTGCAACGCTTTATAATTTTTAGGTTTTAAAATCGTCAAAAGATGCATATAATGGCTATATTAGACCATGGTAAATGTTCAGTATTGCTAGTTCCTCACAAATATCATAACTAAAACGAAAATTTGCGAATCTGAAACAACTTTTTTCAATTTTGTCAAATTACCAAAGCGTGAAAAGATCCCTTTAATGGTTTTCAATCATTTATTTAGAAACGTTATAATCCTACATTATCCTTTACATAATATAGTTATATGAACCATTGTGAGCGTTTGTATAGTTGTAATACTTCAATATTGTAAAGAAAAATACACTATTGTCAAAATTGCACTTTCACAATGGACAGTGCGATCTGAAGTATATAAATTCGAATGAATTGACATGTTTCCAATACATGATAACACTATGTCTGGACAGAATTAAGAATGTTTAAATAAGCATGTTTGAAATATGATGTCCCTGTGTCGTGAATCGTTCCGTTGTTCTAAATTAACAGGACATGTTTTTTTTTCAACAACAGCATTGTTTTGGTGAGACAATTTATAGCACAATATGGCAACGTATGTTTGCTTTAAAATATTTATGCACTTTTGAAAAGAAATTTAACCCCTTTCTTAGATTTTGAGTACGACAAAATGGAGTGTGCTAACATAAAAAATCATCCGTTATAATGAATAAATATATATATAGTTAAAACATTAATCGCTATATTTTTATTTTTTTAGACCATGTTTCAATTGTTTTATTTACTGGACAGTCAATTGAAGACTGTTTTTATCCTGTGCAAGTTATTACATTTCAACCCGTATTGTTTTGTGCGTGGTATGATCTAAAGAATCCAACACGTGATCACTTCATACATACGGAAGTGCTCCTGGCTCCACTACAGTGTGTAGTGTGCAGACAAAGAGGCTGTTGAAAAAAACAGTAAGTCCCGTAATGCTTTTTATGCAAGACGTCCAAACACATGCCATAAATATAGAATCATTTATGCGTTCCTCCTACTCGGCGAATTACGTGGTAAAAGATTCAAAGCCAATATACTTAATAATAATACTGATTATACTAAAAAACGCGCCCATGAATGATATTTTTATTCATTCTACGGTTTCATTAAATGGATGAAGCCATAGTGCTTGAGTTTTGCTGTCAACAGATTTCGAATTAAGTGGGTATACCAGGACATGGAATGCATGTTGTTACATGAATAACTAGATGATACTTTTCCCCATGCTCTGAAATAATGTATTGCTCTGGACATACGTGCACCATACTTTCCTCCGTAAAATTGCAATTCAGTCACCAAATATGCTTTATTAAAATGATTTTATAGAAAGGTTAAGATTATGCGAATGACGACATCTGATATAATACCACTTTGAATACGAGTTTTACAGTATCTCATAAGAAAGCAAGCTTGTTCACACATCATCGTAGATGATCATTTACAGTTCATGTGATTATCGGAATAACCGGCGCAAATAATTGCTACAAAAATACATCGTTATTCAGTGTTAACCCAACATTTATAAGTCTAGAAGTCAAACATTTTTTACATGAAAACATCACCTTAATTCTTTAAATTTCCTAGTTATTAATTTAGTTTACATACTGTGTTGGTAAACAATATAAATAACATAACTTTAAACGTTTTGCGGACATTTTTCAACGAAAATACAACTTATTGTAAATATATCTTAATCATGTAGTGTCTATTTGATTGTTGCAAAATATGCCGACTATCATCAAATGGCGTGTTGTATATCACTGCATCGTTGCAAAAGGGTTCACACTAGTAAAAAATATTCTTCGCGTCCGGTCGGCCGGTAAAAACTTAAATAACCGATACAAATCGTCCCGGGATGTTTTAGGTACTTAATAAGAGATTTATATGGTTAAGCGCATTAAATTTTCAATTTCTTATGTCAGTTTATTTCCAACATCATTGTTTCAATTAGCATGTATTATGTATATACACCTTTGTTGAACTTATCAGCAAATCTTAGTACTGTATGCAAAGAATGTCTTTGTGTAAACATTATTTACTTGGAATAGCGATATAATTAATAGAAAAATAAGCAAAAATATTCTGTGAAGAAGCAAACATAACGTTTAGTGTTATCATAAACTGCCTTTTAAATTTGAAGTTAATATATTTGGCCAAAGTGGGGGGAAGTTTATTTTTCCGTTAATTAATTCTGCCTGACGTTCAGTTGATTTAATGAACATGGTACATGGTATGTATTTATGTTAATGTATAATTCCTTAAGCATGCGTCTGTCAGATCTTAAATAAGAGAACAAGCTACTAGGTATATGCTGCAATATATTTCTTTACTCTTCCCTTTATGTTAGATGTTCCATTTTTATTGAATGATTCACATTTTATTTTTAAATTTGTGTTTTGAATGTAATTCCAATCTTAGAATATATATAGAAATCATAACTTGATGCAAAAACGTTGTCACATTTGATAGTACTGATTTTACATGACTTACACTTATGTTTTCTTATATTTGGAATGTATTAATCTGTTCTATGATCCAGATACATTGATACAGACTTGAGGTAATTAACATACCCAATGGTTACTCATATAGATGCAGACAGCCCGCACATTCAGTCTCGTGTATGTATTTCTTGGGGTAACATCATTATTAGTAGTTATTAAGTCATTTGACTATATACATTTGTATTACAAACCTCTGCACTACAATAAGATATAATTAGAACATAGTGTTAGAGCAAAAATTATTTAACTGGATTTAAAGACATGTATTATTGTTGTGACAATTATTGCCGGACATATTAAAGCATGGAGCTTGCTAGACTTTCACCGCCTACCATGAACTGGGATGATCCAAATCCATCAGAAGCCTTGAAGAAGTTCCAACGCCATGTCATTTTTCATTTTTCGCCATGTTTCGTTTTTACCTGTCCGTTTAAGAGCAAGTCGGAGGTAGAGAAAGTGAATTATTGGTTGTTATAGATTGGAGAAAAGGGTAGAGACATACACAGCACTAAGCAATTGAGTCAAAAAGAAAGTAAAAATTGGACACATATTTTTCAAAGTTCGCTTCACATTTACAGCCGAACACAAAACTCAATATTAAGCCGTTTCAAATTATGCGGTCAAAAGCAGGACTCCGATACCATCGATCAGTTCGTTACTATACTTTGTCTGATCGCAAAGGAATGCAATTTTAAGGACACTGGCGAGATGATCTGTGCCCGTATTGTTTTCGGTACGAATTCTTCAAAAATCGGAGAAAAACTTATAAACGAAGGCAAAAACCTTACATGAGATAAAAAATTGCGATTTGCACAATCGTACGAATACAGTCAAAACCAATAAAAATCAATGTAATCGACGGCATCGAATGACGTCGCATTTGTCTCAAAACCAGGGCGGAGGAAACAGCACATCAAATGGGCTACCGAAGGCAGCAAAAGGGGTAACCGGTAGAGCGCAGGTCAAGGATGCTGGGATGGCCAGGCGACCGTTGCATAACAATTACCGTGCCATTCCACATCATAGCAACAAATCTTGCAGCAAATGCGGACGATTTCACGCGAAACGGAACTGTATAGGATAACATGCCATGCGTGTAAAAAACCCAATCACTTTACTTCTTACAATGTTGATATGGGTATAGTGAGAACAAGTTTTCCAGATCGAGCTTTAGTTAAATGTTAGGTGGGTCCTTCTAGAACAGCAATAAACATTTTAATTGACACAGGATCTGTAGTGAATATGCCACCACTCGCACAATATAAAACCATGAAAATATCTTATCCATTTCAGCCAGCTGTTTCACACTCTTACAAGCTACACAGAAAAACACTCTTCCAATACTAGGTCAAATTAACATCACACGCAGTTATTAATCAAAAGTGATTAAAACTGATTTCTACATTGTGAATAGCATATCACGTCCATTACTAGGTATGCAATCGTGCATTGATCTTGGAATTGTGCAGTTGACATTATCAGTTGAGAATAAAGACCTTGACCGTGACATAGTTTTGACTAAGTACCGCGACTTATTTAAAGGCACTGGAATTATGTCTGGAGCATGCAAATTGTACTTGAAACCAGACGCTGTTCCTGTTGTAAACCCGCCAAGGAGAGTCCATGAGGCACTCAAGAAAATACTCTAGGCTTAGCTTGACAGTATGGAAAAGGAGCAAAACATTACTGAGGTACATGAACCGACTGACTGGGTAAATTCCTTAGTAGTAGCGGAAAAACCAAAGACGGGTCGGTTGAGGGTATGTCTTGACCAATTATCCAATGCGTACCATTGATAACGTCACGAGCAAATTTAATTGCGCAAAACACTTTAGCGTATTAGACGGTACACATGCTTATTGGTCAATTAAGTAGGACACGAAGTCATCTTACCTTACAACGTTTAGTATACCGTTTGGACGGTACAGGTACTTACGTCTGTCATTGGATCTGAATTTACAGTCAAGACATTTGGCAAAGGACAATTGACGAGGCATTTGAATGTCTAAAATGGGTAGCATGTGTAGTTGACGACATTTTAATTCGGGGAAGAACTAAGTCTGAACATGACGGCAATCTACTCGCTTTGCTTGGCAGGCAACGCGAGAAAAGGGTAGGTTTCAATCCAGAAAAACTCCTGATTTACTTTAAAGAAGTGCCATTCTTTGGTCATGTCATTAAAGACCATGGTCTTAAAGTTGACAGTGAAAAGGTTAAGACAATTACGTCTTTGCAGTACCTCAAATCAAAGGAAGAACAAGAAACAGTTATTTGCATGGTTAATTACCTGCAAAAGTGTTTACCACATTTGTCTGACATTAAAAATAGTTTACGTGCTTTACTCAAGAAAGGCGTGGAATTTGCATCCCATCAGCAACAAATTGACGCTTTCAATAAAATGAAGGACGTAGTGACGCAAAAGCCAGTACTTGCGTACTTTGACAATAAAAAAACAAGTTGCGCTTAAATGCGATACAAGCAAACATAGTTTTGGCGCCACAATTTTTGAAAGACGGTAAACCAAAAAGCTTTTGAAAGCAAGACATTGACCCCTACACAGAGCTCGTATGAAAACACGGAAAGAGAGATGTTGGCAATTGTGTTTGGTTTTCAAATATTTCATTAGTATTTGTATTGACGAAAGGTCATAGTTATTACTGACTATATGCCAATTGCAGCATCATGAAAAAAAAACTCTGTCTGCAGCACCGCCTCGTTTGCAGAAAATGTTACTCATGATTCAAAAATACGACCAATATGTGCCTTGGTAACAAGTTCCCATAATCGACCTTCTGTCTAGACAGCCAATGAGTCAAACGCTTGATGAATATTAGGGGCTGGACTTGCATGTTCACAAAGTTCTAAAATGGTTGCAATTTAAAGACAGCTGACTGGAACAGTAAACAAGTCGTGACTCACAAATGCAAACACTAAAACAGACTATAGAATCAGGTTGGCCGGAAACTAGGCAAGGCTGTGACAACTCCGTAATTGAATGTTTCATTCACAGACACGAGCTGTCGACAGGTGATGGTTTGATATTTAGGGCAACAACACTTTTGATTCCCAAACTGTCACGTGCATAATTCATAGAAAGAAATTCATATTGGTCACATGGGTGTAGACAAAACAATCAGCAAGACCAATGACGCATATTTCTGGCCTGGGATGGTATAAAACAAATTACAGACTTCAATGTATGAACTGCATCGCCCCATCTGTATAAAACACAGATCATCCAATGTCAAGAACCCCATGGTGTCTCGTGAAACACCAACACGACCTTAGCAATATGTTCACAATGACATATTTCGTCTTGATAGGAAAGATTATCTTTTGATAACTGACCCCTATATAAGACATTTTGAGATAGACCGACCGCAAACTCGCAAGCTTTCATACTGAAACTACGTGGTCATTTCAGTAGATTCGGTGTTCCAGATAATTTCTAAAGTGAAAAAGCAAGTTTATATACTTCACATAAATTGCATGCATTTGCTAAAGAACGGAATTTCACATGCAAAACTAGTTCACCCACTAGAGCACAATGAAATGGTCTGGCTGAGGTTATGGTCAAAACTGCTTAACGCATTTCTTTTAAAGCAAAAGAGGCACGGTCTGATCCATACATTGCAATTATTGAATACAGAAATATTCCATTGCAAGATAAATGATTCTCGCCTGCATAATTGTTGAAGGGTCGACGCACACAGTCTGTTATTCCTGTGAAAAGAGAGAAACTGATGCCAAAGGCAATAAACACATCAGTCGTTACACACAAACTTAACATTTAAATTTAAACAGAAACAATATTATGCTAGGTTATCACAACAACAGACACCGCTGGCACACACTCAGTGTGTTAGGCATCAAATTGGTAAAAATGGTTACCAGCGAAGGTTATTTCTAAACACAATGACAGATCATACATTATTCAAATACCTGATGGGGTATATACCGAAGAAATCGACAATTACACGTGAAAACAAATGAAAAATTGGACATTCAGAAATTCGCCCCAAATGTCATTTTACAACAAGGAAACACAACACAGACTAGCAAAACACCAGAAAAATACTGCAATTAAATTCACCAAATACAAACAATACCCCTGGGAAAAAAATTCGTGATTTCAGGCAGTATAACAAGATCCGGAAGGCTTGTCAAGCCAAACAAATTATATTCTGGCGAAGAATGGGTCAAATAATTGAATGTAGATAACAATGCGTTGTTAGGCATTAATTGGTATAAAACAAAATACCAGTCGTGCATTAAAACTAATGTTGTGAAGAAAACCATGTATCTTGAGATTTATTGATGTTAAATACTCACAGTTGTACCTTGAATGAGTTTCCCATGAACATTATCTACATGAAGCGCGGTAGTGCTTGATTGTTTCAGTACGCAATGTTGTTGCTGATGAATGAATTTACTATGAGAATGTTTGGTTATAATTTCGTTGTGAATGAATGCTCTTGTTAATAAATAATACTTTATATTGTTTAGCCTATGTATTTTTCTTATCATTAATGGAATCAATATGTGTGTTCGGTATTTGTTTATTACATATATGTTATAAATATATTTTACATAATGTGTTCAAGAGTTGT
The DNA here is from genome assembly GCF_020536995.1 of Dreissena polymorpha. Lineage (NCBI taxonomy): Eukaryota > Metazoa > Mollusca > Bivalvia > Myida > Dreissenidae > Dreissena > Dreissena polymorpha. The sequence goes on along the minus strand of NC_068368.1, from coordinate 25,999,464 downwards.
TTGCATCTTCCAAATGTATTTCTTATAAAAAGAGGGAGATGTTCCATGATGCAGATACATTGATACAGGCTTTAGTTAATTAGCATACCCAAGGGTTACTCAAAACATAGATTTAGACAACCCGCACATTCAGTATCGTGTATGTATTGCTTGGTGTAACATCATTATTAGCATTTGTAGAGATAAACTTATTTAGAATGCTATTAAATATATTACCTTACACTTGTGTTGATATTAAATCATTTGCCTATATTATGTCATTTGCCTTGATACATTTGAATTACAAACCTCTACACTACATTAAGATAACATAATATAATTAATGTATGCACATGAAGACATACAATCGCACCTCCACATATGTATACAATCCAATACAAGACAGAAACAATTGGGATTTAGTCTCTAATAATATATACTTTGAACTTGTATGTTTGAGTTCAACACAAATCTACAAAAAAGGAAGGAGCTTAAAGATAAATATTAGTGAATTTTAATTATTGAATGTAAACATTTGTATTTGTCAATTTAAATGCACATCCACATAACCTTAATAAAAGGGCTCTATAGTTTTGCGCCGTCGTGTACTACATTTACTTTTGTTGCAAAATAAATCTCGACTTGAACTTAAAACCTAATACTTGTCTAGATCAAATGCAGCGAAAAAAAAGCGTTCTGTTTGCAAATTCGTATTGGTATCGGTCAATTTTAATAACAGCGGACGTGGAAAAGGAAGAAAAAAAGGAGTATTAAAATACATCTTTAGTCCCAAAGAAGTCTCGGTCATATCGACGTTAAATTCATTTGGTAGCGTATTCAAACCACTGTTTCCTTATGTGATTGGTTCCGAGCACAAAACGTGCTCCCTATCGCAATTTAAACCACCGTGTTGATAAAAGTCAAACAAGTATATTGAACATGGTGTAATTTACTTACTTTCGATTTTATTTTGCCGTAGATTACTGTAAACAATGTATACAATAAAAATAGACGTTTTAGTTTTTATCGAAATTAATCTGATAAAAAGTAACAAATCAAAATATGCATTGATGGCGAGAATTTTCTATCAGGAAATTTAAGCGCCGGTGCAAACAAATTGTTTTTGATTGCAAAAACTGCTTTAAACTGATTGAATGAAGACAAAGTAGTCTAGACAATGCATCATATATCATTAACAAGAACTTCCATTTACCAAAAGTACATTATACTACATAAGAGGTTATTTCTTCACTACACCTTATTAAGCTGAAATGCAGATCATAGAAGAAATTGAGAAAACATGAAATGTTCAATAAAATGTACAGTAGAATGGAAAAGACCTTTTTTTAAATGTTCATTAAAAGTTAAGTACCCGCAATAATACGAACAAAGCAAAATAACATTTTTGCGAAATAATCCAAATAAATTGCCTTTTCATATGGAACAGACCATGTTCAGTGATATAAATTCACTCATTAGTAATGCATATGGAACAAACGTATATATCTGAATATTACTGATAATGAATATGTTGATTCTCTTCAATGTATTGAATAGCGTTTCATATCAGATAAATATTAATTTGCATTCATAAAATGCGCATTATTAATGTAGGCATGTTTTCTTATTAAACCAAGAATATACTGTAGAGTGTAATGAACAATGTTCATTTTAATCTGGTAAATATGCTCTGAAACTTGTTACACCATAGGAGTTTCAAACATAAGGTTTCATCGAACGAGCTACCTCATTATAACAATCAGAGTTCAAATAGCCATAACATTCTACATAATCGTGAGAAGATTTTTGCAAACACTTAAAAAAGATATGTGGATGGCTATAACAATACTTTCCTATCTTTGATACGTTGCACTCTGTATTTTAAGACGATAACGATAAAAACCACCTACTGAGACGTAATGTTTTCAGTAAGTTGCATAATTTATGTACAGTTTCTCTACATTATGTTTTGCAGGAAACGTCGATCAATATAATCACATCGCACATTAATTGTAGATAAACAAAATACGAACATACTACATAATGACGTCGGGGTTTGTATACATAACATAAGGAAATACAATGCATAATTTTTACTTGCATCATTAATCAAAACATGATATATTCGCAATATTACTTTACTTAATCTGTTGAACAACATATCTTAATTACCCACATACTTGTCGAAGGTAATGTGTTATATTAGTAAAAAGTAGATTAGCAAGAAGCTGGTCGATCCAAGAAAATGCCTTGTTCTCGCTTATGTCAATATTGTTTTAATGCCGATGATATTAAGCTTCTGCTACTTTTGCAGGGGTCGTATGTGGCCATCTCAGTTACTTTTTTTAAGTCTGGTTCATTGCCTTTGTGAAAAACAATCATAAAATAAACAAATGGATATTACAAATATTTTCAACATCATGTTTTTTTAACAACATAGTGGAACGTTTAATATTAAGATAATACTTAAATCCAATTTTCAATAGTATTCCAACACTTTTTATGAGTGTATTCAAGCTAAACAAGTTTGCCAACATTAAACAGAGACCGTATAACAATAATACAAGTCTTAACAGAAGTAACTTAATCTTTTACGTTCATAGTATCTGTTATAGTGTTATAGGTGTATTCAGGGTTATCTAAAAACATCACTGGGTAAAGAATGGTAAAAAGTGATTGTAGAATGGTGATTATACCAATAAGAGTAAGTTTTACTCGTTTTTCATGAATTAAAATCAGCAATACTTGACGCGAACGGTTAATGTCTTTAAAATTAAAGTTAAGGAACTTTATAGTTTTCTGACAAAATATGCAGAGGATAAACCTTTCTTAGGTTGTTAAACAATCAAATTGCTTAACTTATATATAAGCACTTCGTTCGCTGTTCTTATTACTAAATCGTACAAATATTTGTTAGGTCTTCAGAAATGCTAGTTTTAAGACACGACATATAAATGTCATCACTATGCTCAACAATTATAATGCGCACTTTGTATAAAAAAATCTAAAACATGTTCGGCGTTCTTCTATTGCTGGCTTCCGCTAACAGTGTTTCACACCCTGGACGTATACCAACGTCCTTGATGTCCGTTACTATATCGAGCTGAAGCGCTTATATTCTATCAACAGCGCGTACACAGTCAGCCATATTTTTGTTCTTCTGAAGGAACATATAAACATGCAGGTTGCGAAAGTCTTTGTACACGACGAATGGTTTTAAACGTGTTGACACAACAAACTCCACTCCATGACTACTAAGTGGTTTTACAAACCTTATTCGGCACGTTAAGTTAATGACAGCAAAATGCTTAAAGCAAAATGACGATGGCGTGTGTTCAGGGAGCTCTGAGGAATATTTCGTAAGATTTTCTTTATGGCAGATGTGTTGTTGAATACATGGGTACATGTTATTATGGTACTTGATTATGTATTCTAGGTATGTATACGTATAAAAGAGTTCAATTTGAACAATTTACTTCATAAACATAAAGCCAATGCATGGATCATTTTATTTAATTTTCCATAAATAACGCCAGTTGCTTTTTAAACATTAATTTAAAAATTGTCCTGCGCTATTTTTATCGCAAATGTTTATTTCTACAAAAATACGTGGTCAAGTAGAATCATATTGTTTGTCAATTAACTTCAAAATTGCCAAATTGTACCGGAATAAACTTACGTCTTTTCCAGGAGAACATGAATAAAGACTATTCAACATCGATCATATATGTAAACCTTAAATTTGAATGGGTTGTTTATAGTTCAAAATGTATTGAACTTTTCAGGCTGGTTATGGCTTAAAGGGATCTTTTCACGCTTTGGTAAATTGACAAAATTGAAAAAAGTTGTTTCAGATTCGTAAGTTTTCATTTTAGTTATGATATTTGTGAGGAAACAGTAATACTGAACATTAACCATGCTCTATTATAGCTATTATATGCATCTTTTGACGATTTGAAAACCTAAAAATTATAAAGCGTTGCAACGCGAAACGATTGAATAATTTGGAGAGTTCTGTTTTCGTCGTTAAATTTTGTGAAACTACGAAGATTGCTTATATAAGGTATAAAATACGTACAACTGTGTACTCGGCGGAATAGCTCAGTAGGCTAAAGCGTTTTTACTGCAGGACTCTGGCAGGACTCCAGGGGTCACTGGTTCGAAACCTGCTCCGGGCAATGTTCTTTTCCTTTTTTAATTTTTTTCTTGATTTTTTACTGGAGCTTTTACGATCCAATGTTTACATTTATCAATATAAAGCATTTAATGAATAAGTTAAAAAAATGCCAAAATCTGTGAAAAGGCCCCTTTAATGCTGGTGATAATTTGCGGGGAAACGCTTCTTTAGCAATTAAATTGTACCACTTGCGCCTAAATTTAATGTAATCAAATATGTCATTTTATCCAACATCGTTTGTTTTAACTGACATGAACCCACTTCCGTATGTGCATTTACTTTTTAACAACTTGTATATTTCTTGATCCATAATCATTTTAGCAAATCGTTAAACATTAACAGAACAGTTTGATTCTCAAACGTAATGCCGCGTTTCTAAAAGCAAATTTCCTCCCTTTGTATTCAATGCTCAGAAGTAATGCTAACACATTATATAGATGTCAATCCCTAGATTCTTTGATGTACCTGGCACTAAAATTACTTGGTATATAACATACATGCTCTACGTCATGATTGGTCCTTTTTTGATAAGTTTTCTCCCAACGGCCATTCTTGATTTGTATTTGGGTTATTGCATATGTTGCAAGTGGTACAATGGAATGCATATGTTTGCAATGAACCCGATATACGGGTGAAGGCTGCTTCTCTATATATTATAGTTTAACACTTTAAAAAGTAATCGATTCATTACAGCTCATATACAAACTTGTGGTCACCTACTATAAGATATGTCATTTAATACAAATACTGGTCGCTTCCATCACGTTCTTATTAAACGACACTAAATCTTAGTACAGACTATTTCAGTCATAAATAATGCCATCTGTGTAAATCTGATAAAATGGAATACTTGGGGCATCAACACAAATACGCTAATCGAATCAATATTTACATTGAAAACGTTATTTGTAAAAGGCGGAATGACGGAGAGTGATACCCTTAATGTATTGTTTGAAGCATACAATTCCATCGAGATTGGTGGATAAGTTTTAATTATCACATAGATTAACATGGGGCGTAACCATCAATAAACCATAGTACATTAACTTACACTTTCATGAAAATGTATTAAACGAATCACTTGTTGCTTTTTAAAACACATTGTTTGTCCTTTTCAATTGTCAACTGAAGATAACATTCGTAAACGAACAATGCTTATAACAAGACAATTATTCTTACAATTTATTGCGTGTGTGCGGGCGCGTGTATGTTTAGTTTTGGAGTATGGTCGAATTTTAAATCCTCCAACTCACCAAAACGGTAGGAAATAAATCAGATGTATTTTTTTGCCATTTATTTTACCTTGTCTTTGGTTAAACGTTCAAAAGAAACAATGAATCAATTGCTTAACAGTTACAGTAATTCAGCTATTTGATATCCCGATAAAAGAACACGTTTTTTTATATTAATCAATCTGTGTGATTTCAAAATTTAAAAATAATGCGTAATATATATTGAAAAACAAATGACTTATTGAAATTCACTTCTTTGCTAAATAAAAACATGTTACGTATCAGCCGAAAAATAAAAACGGCAACACATGGCATTTTATTTTTGTATCTACAAAAAACTGTACAATAAAATCATACAGGAGAAGTGTAAACCACATGCTGCAAATTGACAAGTAAAATTTGCATTAACAAAGTTCTCTGTATTCTTCGCTTACATAAAACAGTCCATTTTGCGTAAATGACCGTTGATCATGTTACAAAAAAGCCCTCGTTACTTGTTGATATTTTCCCAGGTGGGCAATCTTGCTGGAACCATCGCTTAAACTTTCGCAACGACGTCATTGTTGCACATCTCCTGTTTCAGTAAAATACGCGACCGGATTATACGTCTAAACATTAATTGCTGAGAAATAGTTTAAGGCTATTATAATAGTGATTCTTTTTGTGTATTGACGTAGAGCAAAACGACTAGGTTCGTCTTAAGTTAACTTTCTCATTTGCGCTTATGCACGTTTTAAACTGGCTTCAATGTTTTCATAAGAAAACAACGTATGTGTGTTCATCGCCCCCATTAAACGGTTTGGCAATTATGTTAAGAATGTTAAGGCTTTTTGACAAATGTTTAAAAATCTGTACTCAATCCTAAAAAAAGAAACGAGCTTAAATGCATACCTTTTGTAAAGATTTTATAATGGTTGGGTGAAAATTAAAGTAGCATGTAGAACATTTCAGCGACACAGCGTCTTACGTTTACATGATACTTAAATTATATTAAATCAACAACCACTATACAAACGTTTTCTTTTAAAATTCATTACGGGAAAGCTTCTTTTAGAGAGAAAAACGTAAGTAGTATAGAAATTGCGCGGCTGGGCCACTGTCGTTTCCCGGCCGTTACCCTTTCGTTTCCCTTCTGTAAAGAAATATACTAAAGCAGTTTCCTTTCATGCCAACATGAAGTAACCACAATTTTATAAATTTATGGTCTTTTCTTAACCATAAATTTAAAACAAGTATTAAAACTTTCGAATAACGCCTTAACCATGAAAACTCAATTTTCTTATTATCGTTTAGGCCTATGCAAAATATTCTCCTTTTATATGATTAATTTCCAAGTCTTGGTAAACAATGTCGTTTGATTTGATCATTCCGAGTAAGAATGCCGTGGTAATCTTGAAAAGATATTATTTATTCCAGTTCCACAGAAAGGTCAAGCTTTCCCTTAGATATTCGCCTATCGACTTTCGACCTTGAAGAAACGTGTGTAAACCCCCCCCCCTCCCACCCTCCATAAGCTTTAACCCACGAAGTAACATTCTGTTTAAGCCATATCTCCGTAAACTCTGAAAACTCTGGGTCGTAGTTGGATTTTAAAACCATCTGCTGTTGAAAGGTATACAGAGTTAAGATTCTCCCCCAGTTAAGATCTGGTAGCATCTCATTCGCAATTAGTACAAATACTGTTTTGCATACCGGAACGGTATTAACCACATCACAGATAGCCTTGCTGGACTGTTATTCTGTAACTCTAAAAGACCTTTTTGTAAATAAGTATTCATGGTTTGTTTTGTATATCCTATTTTTTAATATTTAACCTTTTCCAAATTACATTTTATTTTTGACGATAAGAACAGAACATACCCATAAGAATCAAAATGTTGGTGTAAAATTCCAACCCAGGATTTAAAAAAAATGTGAGCAAATCTTGTCGTAAAACTTTTTTTCTCAATTGTTCTCAAAACCACGAAATCCTCAAATGTACACATATGGTTTCGGTTGCGGAGAAGTTGAAATAGGATATACTGAACATTTATAAAATTCTTACGTTTAAGTTCATTGGTTTATACTTCCCATAATTGGAGTCGTATAAATCTGCTTAAAATCTTATTTTGTCCTCTAAATACGCAATATCGTCTATACGTTTTCCAACCAAAATGTAATAAATATAGTTAGCATTTTCGTAGTGGTTGGCATAGTTAAGCTGTTTTAAAAACATTATAATGGTATTCTTGGTTATTCTCGAGTACTTAATGTGTGCGTTATCGGAGTCGTTAAGCAGACAAAACATCTAAAACTTTTGATGTAACTTATCAAACACCTCCTGTGGAATCTTGCAGTTTTGCTTACCCTGGTACTGCTTTATGCACTCGTGAAATTGTACTATACGCGAGTACGCGACCTTCGTAACAATTTAAACTCGATCGTAGTCTTTGTGCACCGCCCGGCTTGTTTTAAGAACGTCGTGTAGCGTTGAGCATATTATACAAAATTGTTTACTGCTCTCGTTCGTTTCAATTTGTTTCGGGTCGTTATTTTGACAGACGTCGCACACCGTCTTTTGCACCGAGAAAGGTTTTTGTATCTTAATGTTCCGTTTCTTATCCTCAACCAACTCGGACGAAATGACCACGTACTGTTGACAGCGTGTTTTTCTTCTCTTCAATGTAAGCATTTAGCGGGTTGTTCAGAATCGTCATATACTCCTGCACCAGTTCCGTGGTTTTAACGATGAACGCGTTTTTAATGAGCACGCAGCGCTCTAGCTCTTCTTTCGTTTCCTGTAAATAACGCACTGTCTCCTCCGTAAATAACGGCGAGGAAAGTAAATCGGTCACGGTTTGCAAGGTGGTCTTTGTCTCCTGATCTTCCTGTGAAAAGCGGGAAAGAATTTTGTTGTGTAATGAAATAATATTCATATTTATGTCAGACATTGTTTTCATATATAGTATATATTTTTTATATCATAAAGATCACGAGGCTCTTGACAGGATAGGTCGCACGGTACGACGGTTTAGGAAGTTTTATATTTAAAAAAAAAATTGAATTGACTTAAGTATTTTTTTACTATGTATACAATGGATAGCACAACGGAACAAGAGATGATTCAACGGCGTATTCAGCAAATTGAAAATCCACCACAACAAGATGACCATCTTAAGACATTTTTACAAGATTTAAAATTTGCACAAAAAATATTTAATAGCGTACAATTTAAAATGCATAAACCTGTTAAAAACAGTTGGCTTTATGATTATCGTATGATGGATTAAGTAGATTTTAAAAAAGGATTAAGGTTCATTTCCAAACCCAAACTGGGTTTGAAAATGACTATTACAAGTCTATTAGGCTTTTATTGTCAACCCATGAATTAAACGATTCGGGATAACCGAGCCACTTGACTAACGACTTGTTTCCGCGTATTCGAATAACTTTTTCAATTCTATATACTTCTTGACTTGTCTTTTGTAGTTCTTGTTCATAAAACGTACCCTGTATTTCCTCACCATTATAATCAGTGATTTTATACGTTGGTGGATCCGTTTATTGAACTTGTGACACTGTAATCACTTTCTCAGTCCATCAAAGCGCATATCCTTTGTCAAATATTCCCTTTTTCATAGTGATTCTCACCTTATCGCCGACTTCAAATATTGGTTTACCGTACTTTTGAGGGTGTTTAGAGTACAAATTGAACCAAACTACGCTTTCGTTTTTTTTTATCACTAGCATCAACAGGTGTTAGTTTGATTGATGAATGCTTTGTGTTGTTATAATCATTTACCATTTCATCTAAGACATCGATATATTTTCTGGTAGAGTTGGCTGAAAAATATTTGAACATCTTTTCCTTCATTGTTCTGTTCCAAAGTTCTACCACGGAACTTTTCTCTTCGTTTTCTGTTGAATTCAACTCGACTCCCAACGCCATTACATTTTTATTTTAGAACCCTTTTCCTTTATCGACCCACACTTTTTGGGGTTGTCTTTCCTTAAATATTTTGTGAAATTCTTCTGCAACCTCCGGTTTTACTCTTTAATGGAACAATCCATCCATACTTTGAAAATACATTTATAACTGTTAGCAAGTATTTTACACCATTATTAAACTTAGCTTGCATGTCTACTAAATCAGCAGCCCATATTTTATCAACGCCATGGGCAACAACTATTCTTTTTCTAAAATGTTTTACAACGGGTCTATGCAGTTCGTCTGCGAGATGATCAGTCCATTTTAGTTCTTTAGCCACGACTTTTTTCCGTTTATAACCTAACCCAAACTTTGCCTTGGTAGATATTATTGGCTTTATTATACTACGTTCAATTCTTTCACGGATTGTTGGGTCTTTAATAGCATCCATTTGTTCAAACATAATTTTATCAGCTGCGTTTCTACTTGCTGTATCTGGAAAGTGTTGATTAGCTAAATCATGATGGTAAGCAGCATTATCAACTCGATCAATTGGTTAACTCCAGTCTTTAAAAGCACCAGTTGAAGTTAATCGTTCGTTTAAATTAGTTCCAGGTCCTGCAAAGTTCATTCCTGGAATATGCATTTCAGCCCACGGAAGCTTTACTTTACTAGTTACCGAATTGAACGACGAAACCAAGTCTCCTCCAGTTTTAGTATACATTTTTACAAACTGTGTTTTAACACAACCACAAACGACGCACTTTCCGCGAAACATTGGATGATTGTTTTAACTTGCAACATTTTGCACATCAACTGTTTCAGTTTTGCTTTTGAACTTTACGCAATACATTTTTAAATGAAAAATTAATTTATATTTAAAATGGAAGATACAGATCTTTCGTGGAATGATGATATTTCAAAAAGATGCAACAGTAGACTTGTACCGCGATCAATACGAGGTCTTATTATTGGTAAAATCGGATGCGGAAAAACTATACTATTGTTAAACCTTTTACTACGACCAGGATGGTTAGACTACAACAACTTGCAAGTTTTTGGCAAGTCGCTATTTCAGCCGAGGTACAGAATTATTAAGAAAGCGTTTGAAAAAAAACTGCCTAAAGAAGAGATTCTGAAATTGTTTGCCAAACAAGACTATATAATAGAGAATGACGTTTCACCAGCTCTTTTAGTTGAAGAAATTGCTAAATGTTTAGTTAGGCCAGCTGATATTAAATGTATTTTTTTGATACGTTTGATGATCTACCTGATCCTAGAGACTTGAGTAGCTCTAAAAAGAATTTAATGATTTTTTACGACCTTCAGTTGGAAAAACAAAACAAATGTGAAACTTATTACATAAGAGGACGCCACAGCAATGTAGATTGCTTTTATCTCGCACAAAACTACTTTAAACTTCCCAGATAAACAATACGTGAAAATGCAAACTGTATGTGTTTGTTCCCACAGGACATGAAAACTATTAATCACATCCACAACGATCATGTTTCAACTGATATGTCAAAAGAAGAATTTAGAATTTTTTGTAAAGTAGCCTGGGACCATCCTCATGGATTTGCTGTTATAGATCTTACTAGTAAAAAAATAATGGTAAGTATAGATCAGGATTTGACTACTTTTACATACCTCACTAATTGAAAACAACTTTTTTCTAAATAAAAATGGAAACAAGAGTGCTTGAGGACATGTTATCAGAATTAAAACAAATTAGGATTAATAGAAGTCTAAAGAATTCTTTTCACATTATTTTGAAAGGAAATAGCTCTCGAATTTGTACTTCATTAAAACCAACAATTCAACAAGATGTAGACAAAATACGAAATGGCCTTAGTTAATTTGGAGACCTACTATTCATTTCCAAATTTAGACTCTTTAAATAATAATTTTCGCTATTGTCCTGACGGAGAAAAATGGTTTGATATAATTTTTTCCGAAGGTTCATACAAAATTGATGATATTAACGATTACGTCCAACGAATAACGAGGGAAAATGGGCATTACAACTCTGTCTCGGACGAGTACGCTATATCGCTATAGTCAAAAGACAGCACACTTAAAACCGTACTAAATATAGCGCAGAGTATAAAAAAGACCTGACACCTGCAAACTCTATCAGAACGGTATTAATGCAGAAGTATACGCATCAGAATATCACGAGTCAAAAAATATTGTAAATATATTAAGTAGTAGTAGCTTGAGTGTAACTTGTGATATAATTAACTCATCATATGTTAACAATTCGACTGACAACGGTATATATAGTTTTTTCCATCAGTCGGACCTGGGTATAAGATTATGGAAACACCAGTTAATTTGGTTTATCAAACAGTTAATTTATTGACATTTTCGTCAATTAAGACAAAACTCACTGATCAAAACGCCAAACTTGTGAATTTGCGTGGTGAAGATCTTTCGATAAGATTTCATATAAGAGAAAAGTAAAAATAAATTAAGTCCTATATAAAATGAGTCGTTACGAGAATGTTAAAGTAAGTATACGCGAAGGTCAGAGAGAAAAAAATAAAACAGCTATTCAAGAAGGAGAGGCAGTGGCTATCCATTTATCACATAAGGATATATCCGGAGAAGATATGTTAGCCCACACTCAAGCACAGATCAACAAAATAACAAAAGCGTACCAAAGTGGAAAAGGAGTGACGATTGAAATGTAAAAAACACAAATAGAACACAACGCAAAAGTTGAAGGGGGATTTATTGGAGCTATTTTTCCGATATTGGCAACCGCGGGTAAATGTCTGATGTCAAGCAATTTACCAGGACTTGCAACCGGCTTACTAAGCGGCGTAGGAGCCGCAGCCGGTAGTAAAGTTGTTAACAAAATTAGTGGATCGGGTGTTATGTATTTAAAGAAAAACGGAAGAGGTTGTAAAGTAACACAAGCAGGTAAAGGATTGTATTTAGCTCCGTGGAAGAAAGGTAGTTCGTTAGGAGAGGGGCTGTATCTTAAATCTGGAAAAGGAATGTACATGAGAACGGGAACAGGATTACTACTAGGACCGAATTCACCATTTAGCAGTATTCCAATATTAGGGATGCTTCTATAAAAATATTTACATATATAAAAATGCAAAGATATAGTATGCCAATTCACAAGTTTATCCACAAGTCTAAACGATCACCACCAGCGTCAGTTAAATGGTTGCCACACGAGTATCTTGCACATTCTGCAAAACTACTGTATGGTAAGAGGAACATTTTTGCGCAACAATCGCTCACTATTCAACCGAATGGAGCACTAACTATTGCATTAGGAAAAGGTGTACGGCTTTTTCAAGGTGTTTGTTTGGTATCGCTCAGACAAAGTTTAAAAAAAGAGATGTAGTTTACAAGATGGAACTATTGCTGAATCTGTTAAGGACATAATTGTTACAGTTGAAAACAACACATACGCTGCAGTAGATATTGATGAAGGTGAATCTTTATGTTTTGTTACATATCAGTCGTTTAAAAAATATTTTTTTAAATATAAAAATGGAGTACAAAGATTCTAAATGTAACGCATACGATACGTATGCTATTGACGCTAAACTATATCCATCTCTACCACCAGTTGTCGTTCCGTCGGCTCCCGAACTGATAAGAGTTGAAGGAAGTGCTTAGTCATACAGACTTCAAAAGATAAACGAAATTAAGATAGAAATTGCCGCAGAAAGAGACAAATGTGCAAACTTGTCTAAAAAATATCACAGAGCAATAAGAATTGTAGCAGGAATAAACAACGCTCTTGTTGTTTCTTCAATGGTGTAAGGTGCTACGGGGATAGGAGTATTGAGTGCAATCATTGCAGCGCCAGTTGCAATAGCAATGGAAGGTGCTGCCTTAGGTTTAGGACTATTGTCTATCGTTGTAGGTAAAACTAATAAAAAGCTATCAATGAAAGCTGAAAAACACGAAAAAATTCAAATACTTTCAGATGCAAAGTTAAATACAATAAGTGATCTTATATCAAAGGCGTTAGCAGACGATCAAATTTCGGATGAAGAATACTCACTGATTCTAAGTGAATAAGATAAAATCAATCATATGAAAGAGGAAATAAGATCTAAAATACGAGTAGGTATAGACGAGGAAACAAAACAGTCTCTTATTGCAAAAGGACGTGAAGATGCAATTTTATCGTTTCAAAACATGTTTAGTTAAAAAAAGCCGAACACCTCTCAATCATCGTTTAACTTCTAAAATCACGTCTCAAATCACGTCAAAAATTACGTTAAAAATCACGTCAAAATTCACGTCTCAAATCAAGTTAAAAATTACGTCTAAAATCACTTCTAAAAACATTATTATTTCTATTTAAAATGTCGTTTTAAAAGATAACAGATCCGGATAAAGGGACTCCATGGTGCATGAGTATCTTATGTTAAGAAAAAAAAATCGTCAAGACTCTTTATCTGAAAAGCTAGGAGACATTGATCAACACAGAGTACTAACAAAACTTTACAAACCTATCACCGATTCGCAAAGAGAGTTAAAAGAAGCAACCTCAAGTGCGATACAAGCACTGCCAGCAGCATTAGCAGCTACAACATCTAATGCCATTACTTTCCCTCAATACCCAAGCATACAAGCAGAAGAGGATAAAATACCGAAAGAAACATTAATAGAACTAGGTTCAATAGCAACTGAATACTTGAGATCGATGGCAGGCAAACAATTCACCGATAAAACATTTGGACTGTATGATAAAGGTGGCGCTTTCTATATTGGAGATTCAGAGGTTAAACTATCTGGAGATGATATTATTGTTGGAGAAACAAAATATAATGGAACCCTACGACTTTGGGAGCTTATAACATCTAAATATCCTGATTCCGATAAATATACTTTACAATACATTGACTCCTACAAAACAATTTTACTAAACACCAATGCTATTGTGAATCCTGGCACGGGTAAGGTTAAATCAAGTTCTGGAGAGAAGTACAGAAAAATTATTAAACCAATTTATGAAGCATATTAAAAAAACCTAAAAAGGCACTAAAAACAACTTCATTATTTAAGAAGAAAGGAGAAGGAATAGCGTTAATGCCTTCTGATCCAAACAGACTCGTTGAAATGCTTACATTACGAGTTAATAGTTATAATGCAGGTAATACTATAGTAAAAAATTAAATCATAGACATAGCAGATACACTGGTGAGACAATCGGAAATAGACAATGAATATTATAAAAAATTAATGTTACGTATAAAAAAAATGATTGTTAAACGAAGGTATAAAAAGAAACACGTTATCGGCGGTTCTGGGATGTTTGATACCGTCTCAAATTTCTTTAAGCGAATGGTAGGATCAATGGCTGCGAAAACTGCTGCAAATGTCGCAAAAACGGTGGCATCATAAGTGAGTAGCGCATGAAAAACAGAAATAGGTAAAACGGCTATCGAAGCCGGAAAATCGGTTGTAAAAGAAGTTGGTTTAAAAGCAATTGATGTTTGAAAAGATGTAGCTATAGCCAAAGCTAAAGCTTTGATTGATGGATATAATACATCAAAAAATCGCGAAATAACGCAAGAATCGAGGGACGCGTTAGCGTCTCTCATAAATATGGGTTCTAATAAAGCAACAAACATTAACAACTTGATCGCGGGTTCCGGCGTTGGGGTGAAGAAAGTTACTGCAAGGGCAAACGCAATATCAATTCAAGATCTTGTAAAAGAATTGAAAACAGGGTCCGGTCTTCGTCTGGCTAAAGAATTGTTTTTCTTTTATAATTTAAATAGCAACACTGTCGAGCGAATTATTAATTTTACGGAAGCTGCACCTATTGAGGAATTCATTGAAAAATATGAGTTTAAGGCGTATGAACCTGTAAATGGTACGAATTTAAATTCATCGGGTACCATAACTATCGATATCGGGTTGTGTGATGTCTTTGCTCATCCTGCAGAATCGTACCTACTCATTGAAGGTAGACTAACTTAAGTTAATGGGACTTCATACGCAGAACATGATGCAGTAACGTTAACAAACAATGGGCTTTTGCATTTGTTTTACAATATTACGTATAAGCTATCCGATCAACAGGTAGAATCGTTGAATCATCCTGGACAGGCTACGACCATGATTGGAATGCTCAAGTATCCGGAAGGGTTTTCAAAAGCGCAAGGACTCAATCAGCTTTGGACTAAAGATAATGCGGCAATAGCTGTTATTGCATACAACACAGGCTTTGCTATCAGGCAGGCATACCTTATTAATACGCCTAACCCAAAGGGAACATTCTCGTGTGTTGTTCCGCTGAAACACATTTTCCGCTTTTGCGATGACTATAAAAAGAAAAACTGACAACGATGCCATCTTTAGACACAATGACGAAGATGAGGGTAAAGTAAGCCTTGATAAAATATCATGGTTTATGCCTCAGATTCTACCTGCAGATATGGAAAAATTTACGCTGTACAAATCCATTCAGGCAAAGGTAACAGTACCCGTCGCTTTCAGTTCTAGACATTGTGAAAGTATTGCAATTCCGCAATCTACGTCGTTCAACTGGAGACTAAGTGTTAGAACACTAACCGAAAAACAGCGATACATTTTGGTAGGATTCCAAACTGATCGCAAAAATAATCAAACAAGAAACACATCGATATTCGATCAATGCAATCTAAATAACATATATGTGACTGTTAACAATAAGCGATACCCTAGGGCTGATTACAACTTATCTACTTCAAACCAAAAGTTCTCACGAGCTTAATTTGAGGCGGCCAGATTTAGCGAAAAGTTTTATGGAATGGATCCGCTGATAACAAGTAACATTACACCGGCGGATTTTAAAGACCTGTTTCCAATTATGGTGTTTGATGTCAGCAAACAAAGTGAGCGGTTAAAATATGCATCGTTAGAGATGCAAATCCAAGCGACATTCCACCAGAATGTGCCAGAGGGAACAGAAGCGTACGCAGTTGTTATTTCAGCCCAAATGATAAATTTTACCTCTGACGGATCTAAAATGTATATAGTGATAAAATAAAAAAAATCAATCGACTTAAGTAATTTATTTTCCATTAAAAAGAATGAATCGAATTGTAATAAGTTTGCGTGGTGTCGCGTCAACGGTCCGGGGCACGGTATATAAGGTCCTCCATATGGTTTGATGATGATTGAAAATGAAGGGAATGGGAAATGGAAGGAAAAATTAATACTAGAAAAAAATGAATATTTGGAATGGATAGCCGGGGGCAGACCCATGATAGAGAAAGATGAATATTTAGATTGGCTAGAAAAGAAAAAAATGACTATTTGGAATGGCTAGAAAAGAAAAAGAACGAAGAAACATATAGAAAAAGAAAAGATGAATATTAAGTATGGCTAGACAAGAAAAAAGATGAATATTTGGATTGGCTATAAAAGAGAAAAAAAGACTATTTGGAACGGCAAGATTGGGCAGAGACAAGAAAGTGGAAGAATAAGTCAGAAAATATTGTAAACATCCCTTAAAAAATGAAAACGACTTAAAGTATTTTTTTATTTTTATATAAAAAATGAGATACACGAAGAAAGTGCTAATTAACATGTTAAAGGATATCAACATTACTACTACGAATAATCAGAGTATAATGGAGTTAATGTTGATTGCAAACGAAAACGGATTAGATTGGAATCGAAAGGATATTGTTATTCCAGAACCTAATGCCGATGAAAAAAGACCGCGAGGTAGACCTAGACAGTTTTCACCAAAAGTAATTGTTAAATTAACGAATGTTGAAACTGGAGAGGAAACAACCTTTAATTCAAAATACCAAGCAATAAAAGCGCTTGGTTGTAATATAAAAAAGAAAAACAACGGACAAGTAGTAAATGGAATGAGGTATGAGGTAACGTTTTTATAAGCAAAACTATATGCTTATAAAAAATGAAAATGACTTAAGTAATTTTTAATATAAATAAAATGAATACCAAAACTGTTAAAGAGTTGAAAAAAGCCGCAAAAGATCAAGGTATGCGCGGATATTTGAAGCTCACAAAAGCTGAGCTGATAGCGAGGCTGAGCGCACGTAACGATGAGGATGATGATGTATTGGAAGATGCGAGGGATGATGCAAGAGCTGATGATATATTGGAAGATGCGAGGGATGATGCAAGGGCTGAACCTACTATGATAAATAGGTTATTTAATTGGGCTGTTAGACCTGTAAAGACAGCTGTAAAGAATAGCTATGATTGGATTATTAGGCATACACCAGAGCCTGTAAAGAGAGCGATAAGTAAACAGGCTGAGGCGTTTAAAGCAGAAGTCAGATCTATCTATAATAAATATTACCATAAGAAGCCGCGAAGTAGTGAACGTGATAATGAAATTAGTGAAAGTGCTATAGTAATTAGAGAAAGTAAAACTGCACTTAGACGTTTTGCAAGACAATATGTTATTGATGGGGTTGAAAGAACTGATGCTCCGACATTTTTAGATATTGTTAGGCCTTGAGTTTTAAAGTTTATGAGCAAACATCGTCAAATAAAAATGAATCTAGTGCTCGTGTGTGAAATGGAGCGAGTAGATATAAAAAGTGGAGAAGTAATTAAAGACGATGTGCCGTTAATATCAAAAACTGAATTAGAATTGGAGGGAACTGATGTAGACGAATTGTACAATAAAGCATCAGACACGATTTTGGAATCCATTTCCATGTTTCAAATGAAGGGAAGCAATTCGAGACTAAAGTCATTAGACTGGAAATTAACACCGTAACGTATACGCCATTAAAAGGTAAATCATACATTCCATTGCCGGGTAAGTTGGCTGCTAAAAAGGCAATTATTAACATGAAGAATGAAGATGACGAATGTTTCAAGTGGTGCGCCACGAGAGCATTAAATTCAGTTTTTAAACATCTCGAAAGAATAACCGAACATTTAAAAGAACAAGCAAAGTTGCTTCATTGGGATGGTATTGAGTTTCCAGTTGCATTGAATGAAAATGTTATAAGTAAATTTGAAAGAAACAACAACTTGAGCATCAATATATTCGGTTATGATTCTAAAGAAAATGATACTTACCTACTAATTATCAGTAAAAATGAAAGTGAAAAGGTGATTGATTTGTTGTTGATTTCAGATGGAAAAACAAAGCATTATGTTTGGATAAGAAACTTTAACAGATTGTTAGCAGATCGAACCGAAACAGGTCATCACACTATGCATTATTGTAAAAGGTGCTTAACAGGACATCGAACAGTTGAGGGTCTTCAAAGACACAAAGAATATTGTTCATTACACAGCACACAAAAAATAGTAATCCCAGCAGAGGGAAACGCAGAGTATTTTAAGCATTACTGTAGATCAAAGAGGGTTCCTTTTGTGATATATGAAGACTTCGAATCGTCTATCGAGCTTATTAGTTCTTGTAAACCAAATCCAGCGACGTCGTTTACACACAAGTTCCAGAATTTTTCTTACACGAACACTTAAGGCAACAATGGAACAAGTCTGATATATGTTAGATATATTTCATTTTATTGGTTTAGTATTCTAGTATTTAGTCAGTTTTATTATTCTAAAAAGTCAGTTAAAACCATCCCTGGTCTATAAGTGTATTTTAAGATTGATCCAGTTCTCCTATCCAATAAGTCAGTTAAAACATTTAGTCTGTCGGTGTGTGTTCTAGTGTTAAGTATTTGACTTGTACTTCCAAATAAATTGCTTATAATGACATTTGTTTTATGTTTTATTAGTTTACTATTGTAGTTTAACCTGGGAAAACAAGTGGTTAGGGAAAGAAATATAATAAGACGGTTTCAGTAGCATATAGAAGAGTCCAATGCGCCAAATAGGTACACATGAGAAAAATCCTCTGATAAAATCAGTTTTATACATACCTTCATCTCACCTTATGTGTTGAGATGAAACCTACACACAGAGCATTAAGAAATTGCTTAACCAGCTAAAACTTCAAATTGAAATCCGTTTTCCCCCATATACTTATAGAAAACTTTAACACGTGACAGGGGAAAAAAGATTATTTACGAGGCACACATTATCATTCAATCATACAAGTTCAAAGGAAACTGGAATTATCAATACAAAGATCAGTGCTGTCAACATGTCATCATACAGTCACTCCACTGTCGCTTTAATTTCGAAATTAAACAGTCCCCAGTGCGCTTTAAATGTTCCGATAAGTGTATTTTTCTGAACTGCAACTAGCCATTCTTGCGATTATGCAAAGATAGACGTATATTTCATTGAATCTTAAATAATATCATATTGATATGCAAAATTTTATTGATACTTCAGAAACATGGCGAACGTTTTTGATTTGAAATTCTTCACCACATTTATCAGCATCATTTACTATCAGTTGCTTAAGAAATAGAAAGTCGCTATTATCGGGTTCTGGATAGTGACGGGAAAAGTATTAAGTTTGCGGTAAAAGAGCGAATCGAATTTATACGGATGTTTTCGGGAATCGATCGAGTCGGTATTATACGTATCTATGCGGGAAAGGCTAAAACAAAGTACAAACTGATTGTTAGCAATCACTTTATATATGTTTTTCTTTAAGAGTCATAACGCAGCCATCCCTAACCAACCTGCAATCGCCCCGGGCGCCTGAAAAAAAACGGTTGAAAGCGAGGTTTAAATAAATGTTTTAATAACCACAACTAATCCAAATGTCATCGGTAATCACATATTTCGTGCGAATGTTCAGTATAATCCGTTCATAATTATTATTTCGCACCTTAAGGGCACCTGAGTTTTTCATAGTACGGACTTATTTACAAATCCACTTGGGATTTAAGTTCGTAAAAATGACAATTTATATTCATGCTTTTTATTCAGAATGCGACCACTTAAGTCATTGCTTTTTTGCTAATCGATCATCGAATGATCCGGGGCATTATATAATTTATATATATTTACAGAAATATACAATTGTTAATATGAAATAAACATAATTTGTGCACAATATCTTAAAACGGCAGAACAGGTTATACTTCAAAATGTATGCGTCCTGTGATCGAATAATACCAGAAACTTAGCTTCGCTTGCACTATGTGTGCCTGCTTGACGCAAGACGCGGTGTTTAAGATCAATGATAGTGATTATATGAGAAATATTATCCTATACAAAACAGTCAACGAGTTTCACTGTAGGTTTTTTAACAATTATTCAACGTTCGGAATAAGTTTCAACATCTTCCATAATCTGTCAGGTCTAATTTTCCTCATGGACAACGATTTCTTTGAAAAGATAACACCATATTTTCTTTGAAGTCGTTTTTTGATTACTAATAATATTCAGGTTGGTTACTGATTACTTTAATAATATTCAGTCAAAGACAATAATGCATAGTACCAATTGTTAATATTTTTTTAACCATATTATTGGTTTAAACATTTTTTTTTTGTTATTCATATACAGCATGTACGCAATAGTATACAATACAAACATACTAGAAAGTTTCGACGAAATATGCTTCACAAAAGGACTGAAAAGTGTAAATTGACAGAATTGAGAAAAAAAACAAACTCGTAGCGGATGTTAAGTCATTCTTCTCCATATTTTTCATTACACACAAAAAGATCCTGCATAACAAAATCACAAATATTATTGAAATACCTTCTTCATTTCTATGAGGCCTGTCTGTCAGAGTCTTCTGATGAGATTGTGGATACTTTTGCATATATCTTGTCGCGCAAATCTCCATATTCTTTAAGTTGGGATAGAAGTAACATTTATTGTCGACAATACGTTATAAGCCCTCCATGGACCCGAAATGTTGTCGATCTTCGCTAACAAGATGATACATGTGTATGCATTTTAATTGGATAACCACTATAAACTATGTATCAGATAACATAAGAAGTGCTCCTTGGCTCATCATTTTCAGAATAGTTTTTGAGAAATAAGAAAGTTGTTTTGTTTGTTTGAGGAAAACTACATCACTTGATCGTACAATATAAAACAAATTGTCATTGAGTTCCACGAACGAGAGTTGCCCAATTTCATGATGAACAAAGCAAAAACATGAATAATGCAATGCGTTGGTCACGATTTCAATTCTTGTTGATGTCAGTTTGTGCCAATTTGCGCGATTCGTCCATCAGATCGCTTTTGAGACCAGAAAGTGAGTTGACTTGTCGTTTTATAAGCGTAGTTTTAGTATACCCCATATACCAAAATCCGTTAGGGCCGCATCTGGAGACTTTGACATTGGGTGTTATGAATTTAAAGGTTTGATCTTTTAGAAAGTTCACTGTGTGTTTGGAAGTGTGGCTAGATTCACTGTCCTGGTGGAACGTCACGACCTGTTTACCCTCCGGAAAGAGTCTCGGAACATCCTTTCTAAGAAATGTATTCAGAACTTTCCTGATATCGTATTCTAAGTTTACATTTGTTCCTTTGGGAACTATTCTGATCTTTATTTACCTCTGGACGATACAGCAGCCCACGCCATAAAGCCACGGGCAAACGCATCATGTTTTACAAACTTCAGTTTATCGCCAACGTTTTCTCCCATTCTTACATAACATACTCTTCTTCTTCCATACTTTTCTACCAAGATAAAACATCGCCTCGTCAGATGTTACAAAATTCTCCACTTGCCACATTTAAGCTTTAGATACAGCTTCCATGACCTGGCCCTGCGCTTCTGAATCTGTGCCATGTTGAACTGAGTAACCTTGCACTTCCCCCGTAGTTTTGCTTTCAAAACATTGCTGATGATATAGTATTATGTTTCCTTGGACATTCCTGTGGCCAATGCCATTTTTCTTTGGGTCGGCGGATTGATTTTAGAGATCCAGCGACGAATTTTGCAAACGACGTCTGGTGTGACCTTATATGGACGTCTACTTGAAGTTGAATTTGTAGCACCACCAGGCGTTGTACTGCGCTGAAAAGTAGCGTCATTTCGAATATTCCGTATACTTCCCTAACAAATAGCATGGTACATCTTGTTCAGTTCAATTTGAATGCTTCTGTAACTACATTGGCATCTCAAAAGGCCTCAAACAATACCCTTCACCGGATCACTACTTTTTTTCTAAGGCATGTTGAATATTATTGACAAAAACGCCAATGGTTCGAGAAAATCGTGCATGTACTTGACAAAAAAAAAACGGATTCCTTTTGTTCATTTTGAAATCGGGCAACTCTCGTTTTTACACCTCCAATGTTACACAAGTGTTATAACGGTTTCATTTTATGTTATCTTTCTTTTAAAATATGTCAGCAAATATTTGCCTGATTTTAAAGTAAAACTCACTGACAGTGTGCACTTTTCCATTAAGATCCACTTCACTTCAATTAATAATGTTTACATTGTGTTATAATTACAAAACTAGTGCATCATACAACAACTGCAGTACCTGGACTGCAGTTAAGTTTAAATGAGACGATATGTCGTGCTAGTACGCGTTCAAAGACGCTTGTTTACCACTGCTCATATATGTGACACAACCTTGGGTTGATATACTTCCGATAATGTTAAATTACAGGTAACTTTTAGTTTTTTTAATAACTTTTAATTGAAGCTTAACGTCAAATTGGATATTCAATAACAGTTTCACAGAGAAGGCTTTATAAAGGAGTATACACTTTCTGGTAAATATAAGCAAGGGTTATTTGACTTATGATTAAAATTATTAAGACTTGTACAATACATGGGAATCAATAGTTAACATTTTATACATGTGTACATTTTTAAATATCCTTAATGGTAGTAAAATATAATTATACACCCTGTTGAGGATTGAATGCCTTCTTTATTTAAAAAAAAGAAGATATTTGTTCATATCAGTGTAAGATCGTTTGTTTTTTCACGAGTGATCATAGAAGATATATTTGAAAGAGTGGAGCAGCCACGAGTGAAAATATTATTTTCTATGATCACGAGTAAAATAACAAACGATCTTACACTGACATGAACACGTTTTCTGTTTCTTTTGTGCCCCTTTTTCAAGAAAATAATTAACAGCTGTTTCCCTTTCGCTGAAAAGTTTCCCTTTCTCCCGTGGCGTGCCTCAATACATTTCAAAACACAAAATGTCGTCATTAGTGTGACGAAATCACGTCATTATTCCAGCGAAATTCTCCAGTTAAGTTCTTTTACAATGTAAATAAACGGTGAAAAAGCATAAAATAAAAATAAAATTTGTTGGATTCGGCGGAATGTCGATTTTAATTCACTCGTGATCATAGAAAAAATATATAAAATTATTAATGATAATCTAAAAATAGAAAAAAGGAGTGCCGAAAATTTGTTATTTTCACCGGTGAAAATAACAATTTGTTTATTTTTACTGCTGTTATTTCACTGCAGAAATGTCATATTTTATCATTATGTATAAAAGAAATGGTTATCTTTTTTAATGGTTTTACTTTTGTTTCCTACCTCATGATGTCCTTCTATGTGATCCCTACCAATTTTAAACATGAGATAAGTGTTACTATCTACACCGCTCTTCAATGACGAATGTGGTCGCATACACATTTTTATTTATGTAATTTTAGTCGTTGTATGTGACAATATCAGTAATGTTTACCATTCAAAACTGCCCGGATGAATAGCTGGCAGCGGTGAACAAAAGCGATTTGATTACAAAGAAAGGGGTCCGACGAAGGATCACCTCGAGCAGTCGAGTAAGCAAAAGCTGTTATATTGTATTCAATTCTTGTATTTGTTTAACTTTGGACGTAGTTGAATGATATGCGCATTCTCTTGCTCCTTGCTCAATAAAGAAAAATGATCTATAAATGAAAGTGTCTACTACTCTATTAACTTAAGAAAATAAAACACTACCATTGCTTATCCCGACACGTAATAATCAATTTTGTATCTACATAATTTACAGTTTTATCTGGCCATGTAATCGTCTGTGCAGGAAAGAATAAGGGCAATCGTTTCGACCTGGACATATTTTATCATAATAAGATATGCATTTATCTTGGTGAGTTTATGTAATTGAGCATAATTACACTGTGTAGTTAAAAAAAACTGTATGTACATGTATAAAATTTTTTAATTTGTGTTCATGTATAGGAATCGTAATACAGATATTAATACTTATCAGTAAATTTGGTTATTCATATCTTAAAGGGTGTTGTTCATCATTCGACAACATACGAGCTAAAAGAGCGCCTTGACTGTGAATGGTATTGTAAAAAGTACAACAATGGGACGGCACATGTCCTGTATTTGGGTCATGTCGGTGGTATTGTCGGGAAAAACACAAAGACTGCATCCCGGGTACACGATATCATTGTGCCAGAGATTTACATAACACGGACTTATTTATTGAAACGTGCGCAGCAAAAATATTTTGTTTGGCAGGTATGCGTAATATTATCATAATCTTAATATAATGTAGACCATGATAATATGAAGAAAATATACCGTTGAGTATTGTGAAGTAACATGATTAAAGCTAAATTTTTATGCCGACTTGTTATTTGCACATTTAAAAATGTTGAAGTTTTGTTTTAAGAGAAAACAACGTTATTTATATCTTTTTATCTTTGTATGATATTTTTTATAGGAGAAGAACCTCACATATCTTTACAACAGAGTGGCAAAGCATCTGTGTATTGCCGACCATGTTAACGACAAAACATGTACAATGGTCGCCATAGCACATCGGCGGTTTTTAGTGAATGTCCTACTATAAAAACAAACTTGTGTGTGAAGTCTGAGCACAAGGTTGACTGTGACAAAACTTCATATTTGGAACTAACAAACACTGACGGATATTGTCGATGTGACGCAAGAAATGGTTATGCAGCGCAATCAGAGGAAATGTGTTTTTATGAAAATAAACGCTGCTTCAGGAAGAAATGTCCTGAAGGCAACGTTCTTTCTTTGAGTGAGTATCATTTTTTACTTTTTTGAAATGAAGCATATCAATGAAATATAAGCATATAAAGTAGATTCGGAGTTAAACATCTTGATTGTTAGTGTCAGCAAAACACTTTAAAAGAAATCTGTTTTGTGATTCCATGGCTAGTTCTGTTGTTAAAAAGGCCAATACAAGGGTAAAGTTTCTGTATAGAAAACGTAATTTTCTCTCATTCCACACTAAGAAACTTATGGTCATGGCTCTAATCCAATGTTATTTCGATTACGCATGTTGTTTTTGGTATCATGGTATTACCATATTTTGGAAAGATTAACTTCAGGTCACACAAAATAAATTAATAAGGTTTGTCCTCAATCTAGGTCATATGTCACATATAGGTAATGAACATTTTAAGATTTTGAACTGGTTACCAGTTCAAAAGAGAGTGGAGCGAGCTACCATTTGTCATGTTTTCAAAATCAAAAATGGTTTGGCTCCTGAATATATGAGTGAAAACTTTGTTCCCTTTGACACTCTTCATTCATACACGATTAGGTCAAGTGAAAGTGGGCGCTATATATTACCAAAAGGCAAAGGTTTTGGTGCTAAATCTTAAGCATATAATGCTTGTGTTCTGTGGAACAAACTACCTTCCTCCTTAAGTAATATTACAAGTATAGCTAATTTTAAGTTGTCAGTTAAAACTCATCTTCTTAATATGTAATCACTCTTTTCGATCTATATAGTTAGTTTTTTATTTATCCACATTTTAATATATAAACCTTTTTATGCAAATAATTGTCTTTTATAACTGAAATCTCTGATATTCATCTCATGCCTCTCTATGTCACTACCATCAATATCCAATGACCACAATGGAAATAAGAGATTAAGTTCTCTTTTTTGTGGAATCCTTGGTATAATGTTATTGGCATGGTTTCATTTCTCATACATCTTTATTGTTTTAATATTTCATTATGTATGTAGATATGATTTATCATGTTGTATCATTACACTAAAATAAATCTATATATCTATCTATGTACAACGGGTTTCGCTATTCTTGAAGATTACACTTGTGTAAAGGAATGCCCCGCCGGATTCGCACGACAAGATGAATCTGATATTTGCAACACACTGAAAAGGTACGTCTGTGTCTGTGTTGACGTTGGTCTTTTTAAAGTATAGGTATAAAGTAAGTTGAAAGTGAGTTTTAATAGTAATGTTTAAACGTGTAAATAAAATCTAATTTCGTTTCAAGATCGTTATGCGAGTCGTAACAGTATTTATTTTATTTCCAAAATATGTAAGGCACTTCATGCCTATGTGCTCCACATAGATATGAACGCATTAACACCTGCATATGATTCAAAAAGCTGCAATGTTCATAATGTTCATGTTGTTGATAATAAAGTAGTCAGTGACACACGATGGCAGTTATTAAAACAAATTCTAAATAAACTAGACCATCAATGTTATTACGTAATTCCTTATGGATAAGTGCATGCTGATATTCTCATTTGCATGAAGCTTTGTTCTTTGTTATAGTCCTCACGCTGAAATCGCGTCCGTATTTACAACTGTTACAACTGTTGTTGAAGACAAGGACACTACTTTTTTTACCGGTATATGTACAATTTGTTATGTAAACTCAAGTAAAACAAAAACCTGGCTATTGAATAGTAACATAAATGCCATGAATTATGTTAAAAAAGTGTTGATTTTGTATATAAATATCGTACTCATATACCACCCTTTCATCACAATCAATTGTATAGTATCTTACACGATTTGTCATTTCATAACTTCATTTTATTATTTGTTACTGTCCTAAGGCACAGTTAGGAATAAGTGGTCTTCTTGTGATTTCTTCGTATATTGGCGTTCTTTGTAAATAACCGTCTTTTAATCATGAAAGCATTGGCACAAACAATTCATTTGCTGTACTGAAAGTTGAATATAAGAATATATTTGATAACTATTATTCACGTTTTATTAAAGGCCAAATGCTAAGTTCCCGATTGCAGAACTTTTTGTATTATATAACCTTATCAAATTGTAAAAAAAACACTAAAAGCACAAATAGCATGATATATGTTTTAAAATAAGCTTAGTATAGAAAGAAAAATGATGTGTACACTTAAAGAAACATACAAAAAATGTCGCCCTGATTTCAACAAAAATTGTCATGAGACGATGCCCCAACGACTGATTTGCTAACGATAAAATATCTTACACATATTAACAACACCACTATTTCCCAATTTGAGTTAAATTAAACAATAATATCCGAATCGATTTTGAAAAGATTCTTCTTGCGAAAATATAATATAATTATTAAAGCCTACATGATGGTAAAAAAATTAGAGACCTGCACCTATTTGGCTTTTTACAAAGTTTATCATTTTATACATGGTTTAAGTAACTTAAAGAACTTGTATCTCACAACATAATTTATATTTTAATTTCCGTCCGGTAACATCATCATAAATATTCCACATGTATACATCAAATATAGCAAATAATACAAAAACATGCAAAAACAATACATTTTTGTAAATATTATATCGGCTCGTTCAATATTTATGGGTGTTGTGTGCTCGTGTTAATATATATCGTGATGTTGCGATGTTTAATAACGTAATTAATTTTATTGTGTAATTGACATAATTATTCTTTCAGAAAAATCTCCGAATGAGTCAAGGCCGAATATACGAATATTCGAAGTGGTAGTCACAGGAGCATCTGTATTGATTGCAGCCTTTACAGTTTTAGTCTTTGTTAAACAGAATAAAGGTGATTGCGAGTTCAACATTTTATATATTCAGATTAAATATGATATTATCTTGATGCATTAACACTTTTCATATTAATGGTAAAACATTGACTGTTATCAAAGTAATTAATTCGGCAATTTATTCGTTGACAGGTAAATGCATACACTTGATGTCTAATTATCCGGGGAAAGCAGTAAGGCGTTTAAAGCAAGGTTAATTTACAAAAACGGACTACATTAATTTTATTTATAAGGATTCTGTGGTAATGTAAAATACAATATTATATTATGGACTTCAAACAATCCTACATTTCTTGACAGTTTCAGTTTACAGTAAGATATTTAAACCAGATTTTAGACTCTAAGCAACCTGTGCAACCCCGACATGCATATTACATTGGTAACTTTTGCAAATTTTACCATGTTAGGCAAAGGAATTATATAAATTTACAAAATACAACAACGACGTACGAGCCCGTCTAAACTGTAACAAAATGTTTTAGTTTTTTTCAACAAAATGCATGCTTTTTTTAATTTGAAAACTTTCAATATTTGCTCATTTGCCTGGCAAATGACAATTAATGCGGCTTATGTAAGTGTCGGGTTAGAACATCTGCCCAGTGTACACATTTAAAACAGGCTATTAATTTACGTATTTTGTTTTTATCAAAAATTTTGATATTATGCTTGGTATTTCTGTCTGTTCTTTAGAAGACAGCTAAAGGCGAAAAAAAAAACAAGAACGCGAATAAACCGTGCCCATTGTGTTAAATTAACACTTTCCAGTATTTAAGACATTAATATATTTTTGTCGCAAAATCATAATAACAATTGACTCATCCTTATACCTAATGATCAATAGTAATTTTAATAAAGACATGTGTACAATAAGTTTTGATTGTGTAAGACCATCCACGGAAAAAATGTTTGCACTGAATATTTGGAAAAAACATTATTCTTTTGTTTGAAAGTGTGATTCAATTTGCATTAACAAAAGTACAAACACTACGTGACAAAAGTAAGATTCTTTCAAATGATTTACAGTAAGACGAAATAAAAGTCTGAATTATGTCATTACACTTTATTTATTATATAAGCAATTTCCATTGTGTTTCTTGTCCGATATTATCGTATTTAACAAATTCATATTTCAGAAGAAATACCGTTACAAACAATTGCGCTAGACGAAGAAAAGCCAAAAGTCTTGGCATTAAAGTCTACTATATCCTCTGAAGATAAGTTGGATTACTTTGTCGAAGGTATTTCGTTTTAAGTTTATTTAAAAAAAATCGATTACCCTAACATTACTTATATAATATACACATGAACATATTTCATAGGTGTCCCGGATACTGACACTGACACACAGATCGCGAGCGGCATGTCTGTGCCAACCTCAGCTGAACCTAGAGAAGCGCAAAGTAAGCCAACATTTGGATTAGTAATCAACTCAAAAGAATTAAAACCATGTCCTTATTTGCATCTACACCGAACTCTTTCCACGAGTATTTAAGTTAACCTTTTACTTATCTATTATTTTGCCAAACGCTTATTTAAATATTCGCTTCATGCATTTTCTGGAGAACATGATGGAGCAATGACAGATATTTTTGCAACCTTTTATCTTTTTTTCTTGAAATTTGAATAAAACAACCACACTCTAATCCATTTATTTCATTAAACGTTTAGAATGTTCTTTTTAAGTTTTTAAAAACTTATTGAATTTGCACGAGTGGAATCCGTTATGAAAATCATGTCTCTGGTAACACACTATTTATATTTGTGTTCATGAAATCTAGCATTTAGACCGTCATTTTTAAATGGAGAACCATATGTTCGTGATTTTAAGGAAATATACGAAAATCTTATCATTCGGCGTTTTCCGGTCCTTAACGTAGATAAATACAGATAAGCAAATTGCACTTGAAAATGAATTAAAAGTTACATTCACAGTTAAGTCGACATTGTTGAATAAATGATACACTAGATAAATTTAATAATGGGTCTTGAAAAATATACTTTGATTGTGCTTCTTGTATGATTATGTTTATTTATTCAGTCGGGATTTAATGTAATGGCATAGAGTTAACATCAATGGCGTTTTTTTTTAATTTATTCAATGCGATAGGATCGTTAGAACATTATTGTTTTGAAAGGTAACAAATATAAAAAAATTGAACAATTTATAAATATTGTTTAACATGTGATTTTATGGATTGATTTTGCAATATGTCGTTTTTATTTAATGCTTTCCGGTGGTTTATAGAGAAATATCAGTGAATTAAAACTGATAATTTCACTGTTTCAAACAGTGAAAATTATCAGTGAGAATTATCGATAATTTTCATTGTTTACTGTGAAATGACGTCATTTTTTTGACGAAATGACGTCATTATCCCAGCAAAATTCGTTAGTTAAACTCTTGAACAATGTATATAAACTGTGAAAAATGCATTAAATAAAAAGAAAATTTGTTGGATTCGGTGGATTATCGACTTTAATTCACTCGTGATCATAGAAAACATATATTTTCACTCGTGGCTGCGCCACTCGTGAAAATATTATTTTCTATGATCACTCGTGAATTAAAATCGATAATCCACCGGATCCAACAAATATCCTCTATGAAATCAAAACTTTGTGAAAGAATAATATTATAAACAAACAGTTTAATAAAAGAGGTAGAAAAGACTTACCTCCAGGCCCATATTGTAACCTCCAATTAAAGGTATATAGTTCACTTATAGGGCGATTCATGCTTGCGCTGGTTATACGTCTTAAAAAGAAAACGATGCAACACATTATTTAGCCCCGACATGCACAAACAATCATAATACGTTAGTAACTTTGCAAATTTTACCATGTTAGACAAGAGAGTTAAATTAATTTACAAAATACAAGTATTAACACTACTACGACGTAAGTGTCCGTCTAAACTGCAACACAATATTGTAGGTGTTTTCAACATATTTATCATTATTTAAAAATTTGAACACTATCAATATTTGATAATTTCCCTGGCAAATGAAAATTAATGCAGTTTATGTAAGTGTCGGGTAAGAACAGCTGCCCAGTATACAGGCTAATTATTTACGTTTTTTATCAATCATTTTGATAAAACGAAACACGTAAATAAATATGCGCGGTATGTCTGTCTTTTTCTGGAAGACAGCGCTGAAGTCGGAAAAAACAAGAACGCAAAATAAACCATTTTCATTGTGCTAAATTATCACTGTTTATGCAAATATTTCAGACATTGACATATGTGTGCCACAGAATCATAAAAACAATTGACTCATCCTTAGAATAAATAATCAATAGTTATTTGAGTAAAGATATGTGCAAAATGAGTTTCGATTGTGTAAGAAAAAAATGATTGCACTGAATGTTTTAGAGAAATTATTATTTTGTTTAGAAGTGTGATTCAATTTTCATTAAACAAAAGTACAAACACTAAGTATCAAAATGGGGTGATTCTTTCAAATGATTTACAGTAAGACGAAATGAAAGTCTGAATCAACTTATTTAACTTAATCAATGATATAAACAATTTCCATTTTGTTTGTTGGCCGATATTTTTGTTTAAACAAATTCACATTTCAGAAGAGATACCGTTGCAAACAATTGAGCTGGACAAGGAAAATCCAAAAATCTTGACCTTACATTCTACCATATCCTCTGCAGAACAGTTGAAAATTGTGACTGATTATTTTGACAACGGTATGTCGTTTTAATGGTAATTGTTAAAGACCGATTACCCTAACCTAACTACAAAATATGCTATAATGTACACGATGAACGTACTTTATATGTTTCCCGGGTACTGACACAGAGACAAAGATCGCGAGCATCATGTCTGAGCCAAATCCACATAGACCTAGAGAAGCGCAAAGTAAGCCAACACTTAGATAAGTAATCAAATCAAATGAATTAAAGACCATGTCCTAATTTGCTCTAACGCCGAACTCTTTTCACGAATATTTAAGTTTACTATTTTGTTTATCGATTTCTTGCCAAACTCTTACTTAAATATTCGTTACATGCATTTTATGGAGAACATGTGGGAGCAATGTCAGATTATTTTGCAACCGTTTATCTTTTTTTCAGCAACCCGAAATTTGAATAAAACAACCAGAATTTAATCCATTCATTTAAATAAACGTTTAGGACTTCCTTTTTAGGTTTTACAGTATAGAGTTATTTTTATCATTAATCAATGTAACTAATAGGAAAATCAGTAAAAAATTCATGCATCGTGTTCAGAAATGGCTACATAAACAATATTTAAAACTGTAATTGAATTTGCACGAATGGAATCCGTTATGAACATCATGTCCCTAGTGATTCACTATTTATATTTTTTGTTCATTAAACTTGGAAGTTAGACCGTCATTTTTTTAAACTTAAGTCGTCGTGTGGACCCATCCCTCTGTCAGGTTTGTTAAGTTTCCGACCTGAGGTTTAAGATCTCCATTATGGCGATAAGTTTCCAACCTGCGGTTACATATATCCAGTATATCAGAATATATTATCTACTGTTATTTTATATTGATAAAGGGATTGAAATACATCAAACTGTTATTGACTGTACGAATTTGCATTTGCAGCAATATTATTGAAGTAGGTTTATAAATTTGAGCACCAGATAATATGTTTCCTCATGAATGAAATTGTAAAGAACATATTTTTGAACGGGATTAATGCAGATCTTTTTCTTTTCGAGAATTCCTATTTTTCTGTTGGCTTTGCTTAGAAAATGCAGCAAACATTAAAACGCTGTTCTCGCTTTTCGATGCTTCTGATTTAAAATAGACACACCAAAGTTTGTAGCCGTTTATTCCGCAACTTTTAGTACATTCATTTTCTGGCATGCTGCGGTCTTATTTTAAGTTGTTTACTGGTTAATTTATGTCGTCTTATTAAAACCTGTAATAAAAGTACATCAATTCGACCACTCGACTGACGATAAGTACTGCTTCAAACTAAGACTAGTAAAAAGTGTACGTAAGACATGTGTAAAAGCTTTGTCCTGCATAAATCATAAAATATATATTTACCGATCGGAATTTGTGTGCATGCAAACACTGAACACATTGCAAATTCAACAGTCAATTTATTACTTTTACCCGTTTTATATTGTTTTTTGTTTAGTGGATTTAATTTTGTTTTTATGTTTTAGATATTATGGCATTTTGGATGACACCAAACTGTAAACTTTTAAAAGATTAGAATGAAGTAAAACGCCACGAGTAAGGCTCAATATAAAACATTTCGTTTGCTTAAGTAGTATGATTGTCCGACTCTGTGCATTCAATTCCATCAACTAAAAATCATTTATCATGTAGAATTGTTTTTTGGATTATGAGTAAAGAATGAGTTTAGTTTAGTATACATAACAGAGCACAGTTTAAATAAATGATCCGTTAGATGCAACTACATTATGTTCTTGATTTATTTCAGTGTAATATTATGTTATATTATAATCGTTAAATGTTGGCGCCATGTATACGCGGTAAATAATTCAACATTATCAATCAAATCGTATATTAATGGTTATTGTTAATATTGGGAAACATTTAATTGATCTGACAACCAAGACTACATTTAAAGAAATGTAGTTAATCAACGTGTAAAACACGGAGCTTAACGATAACTCAATCGCATAATATACTAATATAATTATATTATACAGGTATTGAAAATCGGTTAGTTTAAACTGTTTATTTCTTGGCAGCTGCTGACATATTGGAGAACGCAACTGCAACATGTTTAGCCGAGACAACCAAAGTTACAACCCACGACACTCAAGGTTTGTATGTTTCCCTATTGTATTGAAACGTATTCATGTTATACAGAATAATTAGCGACTGTTCCGCAAGGTTGCGAATAATAGCGATTGCGTGTTAAACCGTTTAAAACCGTTTTTAAGCGGTTTTTTTTGCGATTGATTGCGATTGTTTGGGCTTATTTCATTGCGCGTGCATAGCGATGAAAACCGATGAAAAGGCGGGGCTTATGTGCACTATATTAAGATATGTCCTATTTATAGATTTACAGCACGCCGTATACGCATGCGAAAAAGAAAACCCGCGTTTTTTAATCAAATGCGCGGTAGACAGATTATTTTTTTGGAAACGTATAAGTCTGTGTTGTTGTTTGTAATTTATAGTGTAGGTTATCCCTACGTTCAAGGTTGGGTACTGTATTCCGGAAATTCAGTCATTGCGAAAAATTCGGCGACAACATGCCGCATCGGACTCCAAAACATATTGAAACAACAATTAGAAGGTTAAAGAGTGCTGGGTGCAACTCGGTTGCTATTGCTTAACACTTGAGACTGCATCATTATTATGTTATAACTGACCGAGGTGTACGAAATATTCTTTTAAAATGTAATGGGAATAACGGTTACCAGATGTTTCCACCCCAAACCATTTTCTCACGGTGGACGTTTCCATCGAAAACCGTTTTCTCCCAAGACGTTTCCTGACCAAAATAATATTCATGTGGACGTTTCCATCCCAAATTGATATTGGATTAAGTAAAGATAATTCGGTATCTTTTTGTTAACGTTTATCTTTTTCTCATGAATATCTGTATACTATATCTGTATACTAGAAAAAGCTAACTAGTTTACTTAAAAATGATTATAATGTGAATATATGTGCAGAATTATGGGACAAGAAGAAAATTACAGATTTGCTAAATAAAATAATATTTAGATGTTAAAATTGTGCCGTACACACAGAGATCAACAAAGATTGAAATACCAGCAACAGTTGTTATGGGCAGTGCTTATCAGTGATTCTATTTTAGCATATTGGCTAACCTGTAAACCTCTCCTATTAGATCTATGCACATTTGTTTTATATTGAAAAAGTGATTGCCAGAATTATATCAGAAAAGAAAATGTAAACAACACAGTTGTTCAACATACATGTTGTAAATATTTACAAAGACATACACTATATACACTAAACTGTAATTCAATCAGTTAGGTGTAAAAGTGTCAATTGGCTGTCAATCAACAGTTTGTACACTGTTATACAATATACCAATTTCAGCCACAGGTGTGGTTTCAGCAAATATTAAGATTCAGAAATGATGTATATTTTCGAACAACACAAGACTGACTACCTCTAACTATTCCTGCTGCCCTACCACTATCAACAACACCAGACTGACTACTACCAACTATTCCTTCTGCACTACCTCTATCAACAACACCCGACTGACTACCACCAACTATTCCTGCTGCCCTACCACTATCAACACCAGACTGACCGCCACCAACTTATCCTGCTGCTCTGCCACTATCAACACCAGACTGACTTCCACCAACTATTCCTGCTGACCAACCACTATCAACACCAGACTGACTGCCACCAACTATTCCTGCTGCCCAACCACTATCAACACCAGACTTACTACCACCAACTTTTCCTGCTGCCTACCACTATCAACACCAAACTGACCACCACCAACTATTTCTGCTGCCCTACAACTATAAACAATACCAGACTGATTATCACCAACTATTTCTGCTGTCCTACCACTATCAACACCAGACTGATTATCACCAACTATTCCTGCTGTCCTACCACTATCAACACCAGACGGACTACCACCAACTATTCCTGCAGCCCTCCCACTATCAACGACATGTGACCGACCTCTACAAACTATTTCTACATTCCGATCACTGTTGTGAAAATCAGACTGATCACCACCGACTAGTCCTACATCCTGCTCACTAAGAGCAGGAGAGCACTGACCTTCCACTGAAACACTTGCATAACTATCCGCACCAACAAAACCAACATCCAAACTACCTTCCACTGAAACACTTGCATAACTATCCGCACCAACAAAACCAACATCCAAACTACCTTCCACTGAAAGACTTAAATAACTATCCGCACCAACAAAACAACATCCAAACTATTACAATCTAATTCAAACGTACCATCCGATGCTTGAACATCGTCCGTACCCTGACTGTCGTACACATGAACACAGACGTCAGATTCCCCCAACTCATTTTGGTTAAGAACTTTACTGACAGATTTACATAAACTTAAAATCAATTGTTCTTGCTTGTCAATCTTCTTTGAAAAGACATCCAGTTTCTTTTTTGTCGTATTTACACAAAAAAGTTTGCTATTTGTTCACATGTCACAAGGTCATTGCTAGCTCCGTCATGGTGCTTTTGTGCTCCTTAGGTTTTGAAGAATGTCCCGGTACACATCCCGCTGGTCACTGTTGAGGTGTTCAACATAGTTTGGAACTCTTATTGGCACTGCTCCAGGGCCATCGTGCAGGCTTGACTGGAGCAAAACATTTAAGTGTCTCCCGTTGGATCCCTTGAACAACAAGATGTGTGTTTGCCAGAAACACAATGCCTCCTACTGCGACGCTTTGAAGCAATGTATTTGTCACGGGTGGAAGTAACGTACCTTGGATAGTATTTTTTTAGGAGCCCAATATATTCAAATAAATATATAAAATCATGTTTAATGAGGAAAAAAATGACAAAGAGCCATGAAAAAAAAAACACCCTCTGATAATGGAATCATAACAAGGTCATTAACTAGACTTTATTATAGACCTGTCTTCGCGGGCCGCAAAAATGTCAAAAATAGCTTTAATCCAAAGCATCCCTTAATCCTCCTATAGGCAATTGAACAACCTTTCCAAAAAAGTTAACTTCAAAAATATCTGTCCAGCCGTTAACTCACAGTCAGTCGAAAACCGAGAAATATTTCGAGTCCGTTTGTCAACCCGAATAAATCTTCTACAGACTTTCAAACAATATTTTTGACTTTTCTGCCCTTATTCGATAGCTCGCGTCCTATTCATTTAAAACAACGAGGCGTGTCACATAATGCATGCATATGCAACCACTTACCCCTAAAAACTTATTCCAAATGTTATTTATTTTCTTTGCAACAACTGTTTTAACTCTTAATTTGATTAACTTGAAAACGAAAGTAGCCATCGCTGTTGAACCCGGCTTGCCGGTGAATTACACTGACAGAGCCAGGCACATAAATATCCAATCAACAACAACAACTATCATTCTGATTGTTTTGGAATTAGTTTTTAGGGGTAAGTTGTTGCATATGCATGCATTATGTGACACGCCTCGTTGTTTTAAATGAATAGGACGCGAGCTATCGAATAAGGGGAGAAAAGTCAAAAATATTGTTTGAAAGTCTGTTGAAGATTTATTCGGGTTGACAAACGGACTCGAAATATTGCTCGGTTTTCGACTGACTGTGAGTTAACGGCTGGACAGATATTTTTTAAATTAACTTTTTTGGAAAGGTTGTTCAATTACCCATAAGATGAACAAGGGATGCTTTGGATTAAATCTATTTTTGACATTTTTGCGGCCCGCGAAGACAGGTCTATAATAAAGTCTAGTTAATGACCTTGTTATGATTCCAATATCAAAGGGTGGGGATTTTTTTCATGGCTCTTTGTCAATTCTTTTCTCATTAAACATGATTTAATATATTTATTTGAATATATTGGGCTCCTAAAAAAAATACTATCCAAGGTACGTTACTTCCACCTGTGGTATTTGTCATTTGACCTTGAAGGATGACCTTGACCTTTCACCACTCAAAATGTGAATTCCATAAAAGGGTTATAATGACTGCAATTGAATCATCTGAATTGAAACTTCTTCTACTTACAACTATTGTTAATGTTGGTTTCAGTGTAGTTGCTGCTTGCGCTGCTGATGAAGTTTTAGGTATAGAAGCTGCCTTTGGAGCTGACGTCCCTTTTTTCGTTTGTCCCTTTTATGCAGTCGATTAAAACACATGACAAATGATCAATTTCAGTCAATATTTTATATTGGTGCATGTCATTCCGATGCTTGTTATCAAACCACTCGGGCTACGCATTCGTGGATTCTTACTGCGCATCGGAACTCCATACCCTTGGTTATTCCCGCAATAACCAACGCTTACACGTCGATTATTTCTTATTTAATTGAAATGTCAGTGTCTTTGTTATACCAAACACACTAATCGGTCCGTTATGTGTAAACCTCCACGTTGAAATCAGTTGCTTCGGAGACTGATGATAAAAACCTCGATGTTATCCTCGTGGAAAATGTGCATTTTAAGCATAATTCATTTACTTTTACGCGTCATTAAATTAAAAAACACACAAGTTTTTTCTTTATCGTTATCGTCTTTAAGTTAATTACTAATTGAAACAATTACTGTAACGTAGTCTAATAAAACAAAATATGAATCGCGTATTAGGCGGACATATAATACGATTTTACGTTGCTATAGGCACCTGTCACTTACATCAATTTAACAAGATGTCAGGCTATACAGATATTAAATTGTGACTCTCGGCAAAAATGGCAAATAACGATCGCATTAACGATGGAGATCAAACATTTAATTTGGATTAACGAAATGCCTGTGATAATCAACGATGCATAAACCGTTTTAGATACCAACAACATATTTATTAGTAATCTACTCAGGGGATGTTTGTCACGGAAACGAATGTTTGCAAATTGTTAGCGTTAAGTTAACTCGCTAAATTAAAACACCTTACAGGATTATCGTTAAAAATGTAATAAGACAAACATGGTTTATCTTATATGTTAGTGGATCTGTGTATCAGATTCATATGCATATATTGCTATATCATGTTTGTCGTGCTGTACAGTGTACTGAAACAACATGGAACTTAAATGAATATTGCAATGTAAATACATTAATATTAATTACAGAAAATTAAATACATCAATTGCCATTAAATGTGCTTGTTTATATGTAAATGTTTTTCGCACAACAGCCTCTGATTAAATGTTTCTACCAAAACCAGGTATTTAAGGAACGATTTTGCCCCTTTTTTGCATAAATTGCGCGTTAAAATGCCCTTTTTGAAAGTAATGCGCCATGCCCCTTTGCCTTTCTGGGAAAAACACTACTCGGAGGGCATTACATAATTCAATGTGTAACGGGCGGTTGGATGGACGAAATGACATAACGACGGACAAACAGCTCCACGGGTGAATCTAAAAGCCACACACTTTGCCTCTGACCTTGAAATGAAATACATGTTTATCAATTCATATAGATGCAATTTGAAAATATCCAAAATTGTCATTAAATCTATAGCCTAGTGAGCAAGTAATTTATTATTTTTCAAACGGTACCGCTTTTAAAACCGAAAGTAGGATTTCTATACGTATACGTCCATTTCGACAAATGCGATTTTTATTAAGTTTTAAAGTGCAAAAGACCTTATAACCACCAGATATATTCTAATTGACAGAGATAAAATATGTTTCTTAGTTATACTTAAATTAACTATGCCAAATAAGGTATGTGGCTTTAATCATTCATCAATTCCAAGTTTCAGTTGTTATCTTTAAGATTGAAAAATGTGACCTTTGACCTTGAACTTCGACCTTGAAGGATGACCTTGACCTTTCACCACTCAAAATGTGCAGCTCCATGAGATACACATGCATGCCAAATATCAAGTTGTTATCTTCAATGTTGCAAAAGTTATGACCAATGTTAAAGTTTTCGGATGGACGGACAAACTGACTGACTAACGGACAGTTCAAAAACTATATGCCACCCTTCGGGAGCATACAAATACTACTTTAGGTGAGGAACTAAATTGCCAGCAATAAAGGACACAACCTAAGAAATAAGATGATGATACTAGTCATAACAGCTCACTCAAAGCACATTGAAACAAGGTGATCAAAACAACAACTTAAATTGAGGAGAAATCGCTATTATCCTTAAGGTAGCTACGTTGTTTACTGCCATTCATCTGCGAGTGTGGGCCTTACATTTACTGCTTTTATTTCAAAACATAATTGATAAGGTTACCTGCTGTTCAAGATATCCATTTGTTGCACCTTTTTCTCGCTTTCGATCAACGAGCTGGCTCCTTGCTGATGAAGACCAGGTACGCTCCCAAGCATCCAGGGTATCTTTTGACACATCTTTTGACTCTAATAACAAAATAAAATTGTACCACATGTTTAATCATTGATATTTATTATTAAAAGCGTTATGTATAGTTTGTTTGAACTTTGAAAAAGAGTCACACTAAGATTATTCCTGTGAAGTTTCATTAAATTCTTCCCAGCGGTTCAGGAAGAAAAGTAGTTTGAAGTAAAACGTTAAAGCAAGCACGGACGATGGACGACGGACAACACGGTATCATGAAAGCTCCCTATGAGCACTTTGTGCAGAGGGGAGCTAATAACCACAATGTGACAGTACATTGCACAAACCAGACATTCAAAGTATCATTTCCTTACGATCAGAGATTCAAAAATAAAAACAAAATGATTCTATAATATTATATAACACCTGAGATTCATTAGAGAACAGACTATTGACTTAAAACAAATTGTTCCCAGTGGCAACTGGTGCAAAATATATGGACAAAAATATATGTATAAATGTGAAAATAATATTATATGTTTAATAAAATAAAATCATGAGCTCTGTGAAAAAACAACAACACCCTAACACTTGTATCCACGGTGCAAATACTATCAAATAACACCTTTCTACAATATTATTTTTCATTTTTATTCTTTGACATGGCAAACTGGGAATCGGCAATGTGGAACTCGGCAATCTGGTATTCATCCATTTGAATAAGGCATATTCCAATTTTTACATCACAATATAGCTGTGCATTCCAATCTGCTGCACTGGGAGCACCCTACTGTGCATTCCAATCTGCTGCACTGGGAGCACCCTACTGTGCATTCCAATCTGCTGCACTGGGAGTACTCTACTGTGCATTCCAATCTGCTGCACTTGGAGCACCCTACTGTGCATTCCAATCTGCTGCACTGGGAGCACCCTACTGTGCATTCCAATCTGCTGCACTGGGAGCACCCTACTGTGCATTCCAATCTGCTGCACTGGGAGCATCCTACTGTGCATTCCAATCTGCTGCACTGGGAGCACCCTACTGTGCATTCAAATCTGCTGCACTGGGAGCACCCTACTGTGCATTCCAATCTGCTGCACTGGGTGCACCCTACTGTGCATTCCAATCTGCTGCACTGGGAGCACCCTACTGTGCATTCCAATCTGCTGCACTTGGAGCTACCTACTGAGCATTCCAATCTGCTGCACTGGGAGCACCCTACTGTGCACTCCAATCTGCTGCACTTGGAGCACCCTACTGTGCATTCCAATCTGCTGCACTGGGAGCACCCTACTGTGCATTCCAATCTGCTGCACTGGGAGCACCCTTCTGTGCATTCCAATCAGCAGCACCGGGAGCACCATACTGTGCATTCCAATCTGTTGCACTGGGAGCACCCTACTGTGCATTCCAATCTGCTGCACCGGGAGCACCATGCTGTGCATTCCAATCTGCTGCACTGGGAGCACCCTACTGTGCATTCCAATCTGCTGCACTGGGAGCACCCTACTGTGCATCCAATCTGCTGCACTGGGAGCACCCTACTGTGCATTCCAATCTGCTGCACTGGGAGCACCCTACTGTGCATTCCAATATGCTGCACTGGGAGCACCCTACTGTGCATTCCACTCTACTGCACTGGGAGCACCCTACTGTGCATTCCAATCTGCTGCACTGGGAGCACCCTACTGTGCATTCCAATCTGCTGCACTGGGTGCACCCTACTGTGCATTCCAATCTGCTGCACTTGGAGCACCCTACTGTGCATTCCAATCTGCTGCACTGGGAGCACCCTACTGTGCATTCCAATCTGCTGCACTGGGAGCACCCTACTGTGCATTCCAATCTGCTGCACTCGGAGCACCATACTGTGCTAACAGCTGGGAATGTATAGCCTCTGGGCATTTGTTGTCAATTATAAAAGATGGCAAAAACCCCAGAAAAAAAACCTGTTATAAATGCATTCTATAAGAGCTTCTTAAGATTTGTAAAGCTAAATAAAACATACAGTACTGAGATCATCATCCATGAACTCATGTGTAAAGCCTATAACTAAAAAAAAATGTGAATAACATTCAGGGCTTTTTTCAGTTGATTTAAGCAATTATTCGACCATGTTCTTAATAGTAACAAAGACCTATAGAATACATTTTATGTATTTTATAGATCATTGGTGGTAAAAGACAAATTTTTTCCTCGATCAGTAAACATTGGATTGTTTTATTTTTAAAAGTTTAGAAGCATCAGTTCAAAAGAAATATATTTTTTTCTGTGCAGAAAACACACACCATTTAACAGATTGGTTTTCAATCATCTCATTCTATTTTACAACAATGAACCCAAAAAATAATTGTTTTTCACAATTAATAATTTGATTTTCAAATATCATATATTTTCTCAATTATGGGTGAATTTACATTTTTTCTAAATATATCAATTTATTTACACAATGTGCTTTGTTAGCTAATATGATAAATGAACAACTGCATATGGATGAAATAACTGACAAAAAATATACAAATTGAAGTCAAAATCTTAATACTGTGTCCTATTTGGATGCGCACCTATTCCTTCAGAATCCACTCACTTGAAAGATGTTCCTACCTTGACACAACCATGATCAGAAGTGTGCATGCAGAACTTTATATACATCTCATCCATTAAATAAGTATTTTTCTGTGGAATGCCCACAACCCGTCAACTTTATAATATATTAAAATAAGTTATGTTTCTGATGCTAAACACACAATGTTTTAAATAAGAAATCATTTGAAAACTTTAGGTTTGAAAGTTATTGTGTGTTTTCTGCTCATTTTAAAAAAGAACAAACAAGAGCTGAGGAGGGGCTCACATTTTCAAATCCTAAATGTGATCACTGTATTGCCCATACTCCATTTTTGTCAAGCTAAATATCTGTCTGTAATAAATGGAAATACATTGTAGTAAAATAATTTAGACATCACAAATGTTAAATTAAAGGGGCATACCGTATTTCCCTTTATAAAGTCCAAATTGTATTAACATAAAACCACTAGGAGCAAATAAACTTGATTGATACAATTGCTAAGAAACGCCAAAAAAGTATTCTCAACATGGTCCCAGTCACCTGAACAATACTAAGATGTTCAACATGTTATAATAATTTAAAATAATTGAACACTTTTCTGCATACAAATAAGCCCAAGCCTCTAATAAGTAGGAAATTACATAAACACAAGGAAAAGGTTGGCATTTTATTAGTTGTTAACCTCAATATCATAGATAAGCAATTTTTCACCTGAGTTTCGTGTAATTTGAAGCAATTTCAATAACGTTAATAATATCCCAACCTATATAAGTTTTTAAGTTCTTTTATTAATACATGTTTATCTATTATAATACAGCGTAAAAGCATATTATGAGAATTAATAATACCGTATAAATCATGAAAACACACATGTAATGCATTACTCAATTCATAGAATAGAAGAGTTTCACCTGTACGAACATTCTATGCAAATTTTGTACAGAGTCTGTATAAAATCTGCCCAGAACCCCCAGAGTCAAGACAGAATTCATTTATTATGTACAAAAGAGGACACATACGCAGAATCTGCCTCGAAATCTGTACAGATTATTGAAGCAGAATTACAATGAATCAGAATTTCATCTGTATATATTATTATTCCAAACAGAATTTTTATGCTGTTTATTTTTAAAAGACAGATTTTTAGCACTCTGCATTTTAGCAAGACAGAATTTTGGTACTTTAATGGTCCAAAATGAGGCAGAATATTGGACATAGAAAACAATTGAAAACACAATTTCAAAATGGGACTTATATAATTCAAACAAGATGTGTTTGTGAAACACTAGGTCCCGCCACCACCATATATTTGATCGTGACCTTTGACCTTGAAGGTTGACCTTGACCTTGACCTTTCACCACCCAAA
The DNA here is from genome assembly GCF_020536995.1 of Dreissena polymorpha. Classification (NCBI taxonomy): domain Eukaryota; kingdom Metazoa; phylum Mollusca; class Bivalvia; order Myida; family Dreissenidae; genus Dreissena; species Dreissena polymorpha. The sequence continues at coordinate 25,955,690 of NC_068368.1, read as the reverse complement.
ATTTGCAGCTCTATCAGATACACATGCATGCCAAATATCAAGTTGCTATCTTCAATATTGCAAAATTTGGCCAACAGCACCTGTATACAAACAGCTCAATCACAAAAGCAAATCAAGTATTCCCAGAAAATTATAACGTAATGAACATGACGATTTCACGATGACATCGTATAATATATAGTATGTGTTCACCTTTCAAAAGTTTGTTTTGTCCTTTAAATGGACCGTCAACCACAAACGACGAAAAAAGAAAAGTTCTACTTGAAAAAGTTGTTGAGTTTTCATATTTTCAATATTTTCGGTAAGAAAATTTTACTGAGTACAGGTACCAGGTTACTCCTAGTTAACTATAAATAACACAAGTAGATTGATCATCATCGTCACGTGGTTCACCCAGGAATGCAAAGTGTGCATGCGTAGTGAATTGTATATATTTTATATATAAAATTATCAATCTACTTGCGTTATTTACTGTGTGTATATCGTTATGTCAACTATTTTCGCGATGTACTTTCGATTTCACATCGCTAAATTTTATTACCGAATATACTGAAAATATAAACTTTTTTCAAGTAATGTAATATACCAGTCATGATATTTTAATCGATATAAACTAATAATTGTAAAAAAATACGGTATTTTAGAACTTTTCTTTTTTCGTCGTTTGTGGTTGACGGTCACTTCAACATACCATTACAGTATTGTTAAGTGTATCAAACATAAGACACAACACAAGACACTTGCACTAACTGTTAGTCTTTTCGATTTTCGAACGATAATCTGTATGAATAGAGTTAAGTCTATTTAACAAAACCAGAGTCGTTTCCTGCCACACATTCAAGTTTCAATCGTGTAAGGTGTATGTGTTTATTGTATCTTAAACGTCGTCTTCAGTGTTGTTGCATGCACGAGATTTATTTATCCATACAAATATAATGATGACTTATGATGTGACAATGATGCATGACTTTCATTCGATTGTTAGATGTTCTTGCTTTACACCATTGTCGGCCATCTTTGAATAATGCAATATGTGTGCATTGCAACGTAAATTTGTCTTTGTCCGACTACATTTGCGAACCAAAACAGGGAATATGTAATTCGGCGACGTCGCGGACGCCCGTCGTTTTGCTTATGCGAATTTCTGTGTTTCCGGTATCAATATGACAGGGGCGAACAATAAGTATAAGGGGAAGCGATGATATTCGGCGCGCCTCAGAGAAGACACAGATCTGTTTTATTTAAAATATAGACTACAAATAATTCAATTAAAAAAGATCTATTATGAAGTTAAAGTGATGTACAACGTTGGCATACGATTTCCACAACCAATGCATGTATTGAGCGACAAATTTGTAATCATATGACCAAGAATTTAAAATCTCAAAGTGCACTGACACTTTTGACGGACTAGCAAAACTCTCCAGTTGTATGTTTATTTTTTTGTGAATCGCACACACGTTAAAAGTTTAAAAATATACTTTGTTATTTTCCTGACCAACCAATTGAAAACATACAACGATAAATATATGTTGCTTTTTCAAACGATTTGTCTAAACGTCTGCAATATACGTAACACCTCTTCAAAAGTGAATACTTTTCAAACGTATGCCGTACCGATAAGGTCAAAAAAGATTTACACACCTTAGCTATAAATATACTACAGCATGCTTATATCTGACCATCATGCAATTGCGCATGTTAGCGTATACTTATAGATATTGGAACAACTTTAATTTTTTTTTTAACATGAGCCCATTTTTTACTTTTCTATTTAATTAAGTATTTTACAAGTCTTATAAGCATACGCTAAATTAAATGAATATAAAACAAACGATCTGTAATAATGATGATCCGTGAGTTTAATCATTCAATAAATAAAATAAACTTTACAAGTCAAACAACAATAAGATCAATTCAAACACCGGTACCCACAGGTATTCATTCCAATACGCTCAAATGTTACCTGTAGTTGTGTGTGTTATTTTTTTCCAGCAAGCATTTAATACATGAAGGTTTGAACAAAAATGTGTATTGGGACACATTTATGCTTTTCCATAAGTAACCGTTTAAAATGTATGTGTTCATTGTATTTCGAACGTTATATTTTCTTTTAATCTACTCATTACGCCATACAAACAAAATAAACTATACTCTGTGTACATTATTGGTGAGTCATTGAATATTATGTTATATTCGCTGTTCGTTTCTATGTTTGTAAACCGATACACAGTTTTAGCACACCTGAGCACACCGTTATCATGGTACGCTATTGTGATCACCTTTTGCGGTCTTTCGGCTTCATTTAACAAATCTATGGACCTAATGTGTTGCCAAATATTTATGAACTAATCGGAACCTTTTGTCCCATGTTCCAAATACTAGGCCAAGAGAATATTATTTCACGGTTATACCCCGATAGTAACAAATGACCAACATGTATTACCTGGATAAATCATATGAAGGATTTTAATACCAACATCAAATTCTAATGGTTATTAAAATATCACGAAAATGTAGAAAAAAAAGATTATTCATATTAACACATTTTTCATCTCAGTGTCATCGTTTCAGGACCCCGAATCGAAAAAATTGGTCCATTATACAACGACAATACGAAACATATACACGCTAATGTACTTCTTGTGATGAAAAACACATATACGGACGAACAGTGGAAATTATTTAAAAAGGCGTATAAAGGTAAGTTGTAAATTTAACGCTAAATCAAGCTTGTCTTCACTTTAATTTGACCCTGAAAACCCGCAAATATGGCATTGATCTGATATTAAAAAAGGATGACATTGTTGGAGCTTTATTGTAGTATTAATCGGAAATATATTATGTGGTAATGTTGTGTAGGTCACGATAGTTAAACAAATATGTTTAAATTGGCGGTTCTCTTTTATTCAGGCGTCAACGAGCTTTGTACATGAATCAGCTAAGGGTAACCTTATGTGGTCCGTCTATATCCGTCGTCGTTTGTCTTACATCATGCGTTTTCAAAATTGACCTAATTACCACTAAAAAGGCCACAGCTGTGGCTTAAACTTGATTTAAATTTCCCGGAATCATTATTTTTACAATATCTTGGCCGAATTCAAATCCGAGTCAAGTGCTATTAACGTCAAGGTTGCCCGGTTGAACCTTAGAAAAAACGACCCTGTTATCGATGCAGAAGAAACATTTCTGAATCAGTTTTATTGATCTTGGCAAGAGTGTTTATAACATTTATAATTTGGCAAAGTTCGGAAAAAAACACCATTAAAAATACTAGATCACCAGGTAAACCCGTGTTACGAGTAGAAAACAAGCCTATAACTCGATCTTGATTTATCTTTCTTAGAATGTCTAAACGAATGTTGGAATCGACACATATGTAATTAAAAACTACGTCACTAAGGAAAGTATAGATTAAACGTTGTTTACTCTTTCGACACGACAGTTTTTTCTCAATATTGATGGAATTTAGCCAGCATTTTCACAACATCTAGATCTAAAATTGATTATGTGAGACCAAATCTAGGTTTCCATGTAAAATTTTAGAGAAACATTGTAACCATTCTAGAATCAATCAAATAAAGTCAATCTTCATGAAACGTGTATTATCGTGACAAACAATACGTAAATATTAAAATTGGGTTATATGCGATCAAAAACTGTGTTATAAGTTCAAAACCTATGAACATGCTAGATGTGTTTCTGAAAAGCATGATACTTTTTCCCGTTCAATACATTTTGTTGTCCTCGTGAATAGGTGTGCGAGGGGCGAGGGAATCCCACATCACACCGTACAGAGTTTACAGACAATACATGCATATTTTATTACATTTCAAATGCATAAGCCTCTACATTACAATATAAACAACATTTGTTAGAGCAATACTTGACCAAAACAGAAAAAATTAAGTCCCATATCACAACTACTGGAAAAGGGGTAACAGTAACTCCCATTCTTTACTTTGACGCAGATCATCAAAATTAATTTCGTTGAGTACATGGCGATGCAAATCTAGTTACCATTTAGCTGCTTTTAGAGTGGGTTTAGTTTTACTCATTTTGCAATTATAAATAAACATTTTTATCAAAACACATGTTTAGATAAAGTATAAGGGTCCATTTGTATTTGCATGTCAAAGTACGAATGAAGGCATATTTTAAAAAATCGAAAAATGATAACATCCCGAAAATAATTCAGTTATTAACTGATTGACATGCTTACATTCCCAATATATATGTTCAATAGTTGTACACTCAGTTTGACAGAAAGCATGGTACTTAGTCATAATGTTTGAGACCTTGTCTAAACCATGTTTAAAACAAGTGTAAAGCACAAACACATAAAAAATATAAGTAGATAACTAGATCAGTCTTCCAAAACATGTTGTATAATTTGAAATCACATTAAGGAGCCTAAGGAGCATTTTGATCTATTTTTAATGTTTTCCTTTTTGTTGCAAATGGAACAACTTATAAGCATTAAGCTGTTATGTTTTTTTTAAGAGTCCATATATTTGCAAAACTTAAGAGTCCCTTCCTCGGTTTATTTTTTTAATTTTTCTAAGACCTTGAATTATTTTATTATATAGATACATCCGCCTTTTTAAGTTTTTCATTTGTGTATGTCATTAAATGAAATAAATGTCAATAAATGTGCGTGATATGCTTTAAGAAACAGATTGTATGCTGCCACAACCCATCATGCAAAACATCATAATCCATTGTTTAACCGAAAACGTATTTTAAATATATAGTTCACGTATTTTATTTGAAATAATAAATGAATATACAGTCCACTCTCGTTATCTCAACATCGGATATCTCGATATTCTCGATATGTCGAAGTAAGCTCAATGTCCCAACTTTTTTCCTTCTTTATCTATATAAATAAACATCGCATATCTCGATTTTCGTTATGTCGAATAAGTCGATATGTCGATATAAAATTTTGTCCCGAGTCCCGATTTTACATGTTTTTACTGTGGTTATCTCGAAGTGCGAATAACTGTTCCAGTGTCGGCAAAAGGTGATAAATTATGTCTTTGATACTTCACCGTCACGCTTCGCCCGACTGCTCCCGATACTGTGCGGTAGGAAATTGATCCTTTAATTGCATCAATGATCACACGTGTGTAATTTCGTTAGCCATTAACACATGAGTAAGGCCTGTCACTTTAACTGTCACTCTGGGGATATTGAGTAATAAGGATAATAAAGATAATTAAGACAAGACTCAAAATGGCTTTTCATTTTTATTTGATCCTTTACTAATAACCGATTGAACTTTGCATTTCAAACTACAAACTGTACATGTACAGTTCAGTATTCCGGAACGTAATATACGCATGTTGAGATGGAAAACCCTCGTCTTGATTGGACGTCAATTGCATCATAACTTTAAAAGGCAACATTACCGGATGTTTACTCGACAGTTTAGAAAAATTATAACCGCATGTGTTCATGCAATTCTGTAATTCTTAAAACGTCATTTTGAGCATTTTAATAGCAAAATAAATCGTGCCTCGTAAAAACGCGTATATATCAGGTAGAGAGTATTATGCCACACGTTGACGGCTTTAGTTAGACCACTAAGCAGGTATTTAGATGTGATAACAAGGTAAATGTTCGTCTCGTTTGTTCTTTGAAAACGCCTTATCGGATATCTCGAACTCTCGTTATCTCGATATTTTTTCTTGTCCCGCCGACTTCGAGATAACAAGATTGGACTGTATCATCGTGGATAAAACTTTTCAAGCCATGATATAAATGCTTAAGTCATTATTATCTTGAAAATCGATTCATCTCTATTTGAAAACTCATACATATTGTGTTTGTTTTGGTTTATTTTCTTTCTCGTCCATAGTATGATAAATGTTTATAAAATTATCACAGATGTCATCTTACATCATTATATGTAAATGAAACTTATTAATTACCCATTACAGAACAACACACGTTCATTGAAGACGCTTTTGAAACTAATTCAGAGTGTTTTGCAGTCTACGTACCAGGTTGGTATCTACAAAATAGTTGTCATTTTAGCTAGATCTGATATAGTTTTTACGATTTAAGTTTAAACTTATAGAACTGAATGCTTGCAAACATTAAACGTGACCTATAAAGTATTGCCTGTATGGCTTTAGTGAACTTAGCACGTAAAGTGTAGACAATTATGCTCATCAAATGTCGCTTACATTTTATGTTGAACAATTGTTTATGATTACCTAATAGACTAACGAAAGTTACAGTAATTTGTTTAAATGCCATATTAACATGGCTTTACTTAAATATTACTGAAAACATATCGATTAAAATTAATAGTTTTAAATTAGTAATATAAATTTTATTCTTAATTGTGGAGACCCTCGTAAACCTATAAACCTATAAAAATTAATGTTTAAGCCAGGAGCCCTGAATATCCAGGTTATGTTCATTTTCTTGACACAAAGAACGGATTGATCGGTTCAATTTGTGATGATAAAGTTTAGGATGTTTTGATTTGAACGATGCTGGTAGTACAGTAGCGTTACCGATTGTGTTCCGCGTTTAATCGGTAAAAATCGCAAAAATAAGCGTTTTTAACTGATTTAACCGCTTAAAACGGCCACCGGAAAAACTTTGCGAAACCGAAATTTCGCAAACTTAAGTACCCTTTTTCTTAAAGATTTGCTACTTTGAGACATAGTATGCGATAAAAGTCTTATCGTTGATTAATAATTGGTTATTTTCACTCAAAAAACGCGTTTTCGTCACTATGAAATTTATAAGCAATGTTGGGGTACCCATGGGATTTTTGCATTTTCCCATGGGATTTTCGATTTTCCCATGGGATTTTTTCTCCCATGGGATTTTTTTTCTCCCATAATTTGCAAATGGGAGAAAAATCCCATGGGATTTTGAACAATTTAAAAAACGTGTTTTATTTGCGTTTGCAAGTATTTTAACGTTATTTAAGGACTGTATATTGGTTTTATGCCAATTATATATATAAATATATAGTAATAAAAAAATCCCATTTTAAAATGGGAGAAAAAAATCCCATGGGATTTTTTTCTTATTTTGAGAGATTTATTCATGAAACTTTCAGAAACATCATATTTTATGAAATGATGAACAACTACGATATTTTAATGCGTTTAGTCGTGTTTAAAAAAAAAAAAACATGGGATTTTTTTTCCCATGTAAATCCCATGAGATTTTTTTCACCCATGGGATTTTTTTTCCAATGGGATTTTCCAGTTTCGTAAGCCGAATAAGTTTCTTAATGCGAAAAACAACAATAAAGGAAATAATAATTATAATTATGAATAATAAATTGAATAATATAAATAACATGAATATTTTTAAAATGAGTTACAATTAAAGGTTTATGCTAGTAGAACTTATCATTTCTTGTTCGAGCAGATGGTTGAGTCCAATTGGTGAGTATGCCAGCTTAGAACCAGTATAAATGCATCGCAGACAGACAACGCTGTCATACTGTACACACCGCTGAGTAACAATCTTTATTGCATTTCATTTTGCAACAGAAAATGAACTCCGTAGTATAATTGATCTTATATATGCCCTCTGCTTTTGAAAGCGTGCAACACATTAACATAACAATAAGTCCATGCCAAAAACTATGTGCAAATTCCATTCAAAGCTATATTCACATTATAAAGGTCAGATTACCCGCGTCATGCGAAAATGGGTCTTATGTCATATGCGGCCAAAGTTGGTCCATCCTAGCTTGTCCAACCGCGCAGTCTGGTCAGGTTCTACGCTGACTGATATATAAAGTCAAGCCATGATTCGTGGTCTCATATCCAAACTCGGTAGCTCCTGTGCGAAACTTTCACCGGAAACGACGGCACCGAGACGGGTGCTCGAACTTTGCGGATGCGCGTTATATGTGATATATTATAGCGCGATGTGTTTTTTCTTCCCTCAAATTAGTAAGCCCAATCAGCGTTTTATTGTGTTATTTGCTTCTACTATTAACAAGAACTTCAACCGATACGAACATATATTTTATTTTAATATGTTTATTTAATGCTCGGAAAACTCATTGTATATTTAGACTACTACTTATAAAACAAAGTCGGGTTTTCAACATCTGTTTTCGGCATATAAATTGTTATTCCAAACCAGATTTTACGCACTTTACTGTACATAATACCGTTAGGGCCACCGTGGTTACTCATTAAAATCCAGAGGGCGAGAATGCGAGAACGCGAAAGTACGATGACGACAGTGCGACAATACGATGGCGACAATGCGTTCGTACGATTGCGAAAACGCGCTAGTACGATGACGACAATGCGACAGTGCGACAATACAATGGCGGCAGTGCGATAGTACGGGGGCGACAATGCGATAGTCATATCGTACTGTCGCCGTGGTATCATCGCAATGTCGCCATCGTTCTATCGCATTGTCGCCATCGTATTGTCGCACTGTCGCCATCGCATTTTCGAATTGCCGCCATCATACTATCGCGTTATCGCATTGGCACCATCGTACTATCGCACTGTCGGCTATCGCCATCGTATTGTCGCACTGTCGTTATCGTATTTTCGCACTGTCGTCATCGTATTATCGCACTATCGAACTGTAGTATTGTCGCCATCGTACTATCTCACTGTCGCCATCGTATTGTCGCACTGTCGTCATTGCACTGCCTGATTGTCGTCATCGTATTATCGCGTTCTCGCATTGTCGCCATCGTACTATCGCATTGTCGCCATCGTATTGTCACCCTGACATCATCGTATTGTCACATTGTCGCCATCGTACTATCGCGTTCTTGCGTTCTCGCCCTCTGGATTTTAATGTGTAACCACGATGGCACTAACGGTATTCGGTAATACTGCTAAAGCACAGTATGATTAGGTCACTCCCAATGCTCAAATCTCTATGTCTATTTTAGTAACAACACATGTCTATGGAAGGATATTTAAGCAAAAATTACATCATTCGTGGTGAATATTTACATTATGACTGATGCTTATTCTAATTTGCTTTATGACAATTCCAACATGCTTGTTGTCTATTCGTTTATACTTGATGATTGCTGCAACATTACATCATTCGTGATGAATATTTACATTATGCGTGATGTTTATTCTAACATGCTTCATGACAGTTCCAACATGCTTGTTCTCTATCGGTTATACTTGATGTTTGTATTAACATGCTTGGTGACTATCCAATGTTTGTGTGTTCATTATTCCTGAAACCAGTCATAATCGGTTTTGCCACTAAGCGTCATTAACAACGGCAGTTAGCAACAGGCAGTAAGCAGAATGCAAGTTACTAAATTATGACAACAGGTGGCGCGCGTTTATTTTCCGTATGTTGAATAAATTACTTTTCGGAAAAAAAAGCGAAAACATCCGAATCATTTTGACTAGTAAACTGAATAAGCTGAATTAGTTCCCTTCGTTATATAATCTCCATTAAACTAAATACGTTCATTATTGCCATGAAGACCAGTAGGTTTACACAATGAATTGACTGCCGTGAATGTTTTTGATATTTGTAAGATGCAATCGACACTCAAGAAATTATACATGTATTTTTTCAGGACATAACGGGGCTGATGTGTTGGAATTGTGGCCCTTCCATAGTCCAAATAATTACAGTAGACGTAATCTACCGATGTGCATTGCATATCGACCTCATATTTATAAAGTAGCCCAAACCCCCATTGCCACAGACCTGTGCGTGAAACTTTCAGATTATTCTAGTTTGTTTACCATGCTATAATTACAATTTCTATAAACACATATTTATCATTTTATGACTATATAATGTCTGTGGTATAAAGAGAAACCTGAAATTTACAAGTACTCGTGTCTAGTACTGTACAACTATTGTACTCCTCGTTGAGAAAACAACTACTTCATCTACATGTATTAAAATATCATAAAACATAATTTTCAATCAAGTTGGAAAAAATCAATAAATAAATGTCATATAAACAGGTTTGTCATGAACGTTGACGTCGCTCTTGGTTACCAGAAAAATTCCCACGCACGGATTTCAACCGTCATTGTTTACAATCAATTAAGTGCATAAGTACTTGAATTTGTATAGTGTTTTTTAAAGGTGTATGTCCAGCCACAGGTGGTTAGCGTGTGGCTATAATACTAATTAGTGAAAACATATTTTGGAATGATAAGTAATCATATTATAACGAAAAATCAACTTTTCTTTAAAAAAATAAGTTAAATATATATTCAACAAGGTATCCAACTCGAAATCATCCGAAAACGGGATGCATCGTTTTAAACAGCCATTACTTCATCAATTTTGCAGCGATTTTCACGATCTTGGTCTTATTCAACGCAGAAATAAATTTCCTTTCTGTATATGTCTTGCAATATTTTTACAAATACTGGGTCAACTTTTAAGAAATAACACGATACACAACTCGCGTGACCCAGCTGTGATCGATCAGACAGTATTCATGACTGAAATCTTCACGGGGAAAAGGGCATTTTCCCTGCAAAGTTCTCGAACCTCGATACCATAATTCAATAAAACGTATGAAAAAAACATTCTTACCGTGCTTGCCGTTGCATTATGCATCAAAACTAACTGTCCAGCGCATTTTGAAACCTTTGTTTACATACTTTTCAACCAACTGACATTTAAACACAAGAGTGATTTCATTGCTCCAATGCGGAGTTGTGTCTTTACAACTGGAGATTTCATTCATAAATACGGTCTGATCGATCACAACTGGGTCAAGCGAATTATGTATAGCTTTATTTCTTCAAATTTGACCCAGCATGTGTAGAAATATAACAAGATATATACATTTCCTAAAAGGAAATTCATTTCTGCGTTGAATAAGACCGGGTCATGAAAATCGCTGCAAAACGATGCGCCCCGTTTTCGGATGATTTCGAGTTGGATACCTTGTTATATATAAAACGATAGTGAATTGTTTTTTTTAGAAAATTTGATTTTTCGTTTTAATATGATTATTTATCATTCAAAAAGATGTTTTCACTAATTATTATCATAGCCACACGCTAAACACCTGTGTGTCCAGCACGTGTGCCGGGAGAACAGGGCTTAATGTATTTTTTTGTTAAGCTCTATAATATTTATATCCAATCTGTATGAAAAAATGTCGATGAACATTATTCCGGTGTTAATTTTTGAAAATATTGAGGCATTCGTTAATTATGGATCTAAAACGGAACATTAATCCGCAAAAAAAACACCGGGCATATTGCATATTAGATCGGACACATGAAATTATTTCGAAAGAAAGCAATAAGCGTTTCAATTCTACATGAGTAAGTCTCGCTGTGCACGATTACGCTCTTACTGCTCGTATATATTTTACTCTTGGCAAATACCTAGTGTTTTATTTTGCTTAATCTAAATTGTGTCATGCATATATATATGTACTTAAAGCAGCATGACCAACAGCTCTTTCATATGTGAAAGAGATTGACACGAAATACCTACCCTTCTATAATAAAGTTTATATGTGCACTCTAATATTATAGTTTTATAGCATTTTATGTGGTGCAATATAAAAGTACTCTAGTAAATTTGAAATTATGTAATCGATTTCCTCTCAACATACATGCAAAGTTCCAGATAACTTTTTCAGCAAAATCTTGGTTAACACTCTATAATAATCCAGCCTTAAAGTATATTATTAATTCTTTTTTTTTTCAGGTAAATATAATATTTGGCACATCCGCATTTAGGTTTATAGTCTAAGAAGAGCTCATGACAATTGCCGGGTTACAGCAGACTATTTGCGATAAAAGGACCAGATAATGGAAAACGTTCGGCTTTTCGACTGTTGTAAAGATGGTCTGTTATTCATAATAACGTTAAAGTGCTGTTGATTTCATAATTGTAATGAGGGCCTAGACGAGTGGGAACTCATTGATAAAATGTTTACATTATATGCATTGATATTGAGTTTAACGCATGATCACACATTTTGAATTCTTATTTTATTTTTCCAATGTGTAACCGTACGCACAGAATTTAAGTCTACTTTTCTACTAAATTTAATTCAATTTTTTACGACTTTAATCGTCTTATCTGGAGCTCTGCATACATGCATTAGTAGCATATATTGAAATATATCCATAGACTTTCTTTGGTTGTTGAAGGTAAATTACTGTACAAAAATTATGGTTAGTCATTAACCAAAAAAAAGTTAAGTCTACAAACACGCGGTTAATTTCGGTTCAGTAGCAAATATCTTACAAAGGTGCGCAACTTCTCCTATAACATAAAATTTCCGTAATACGCCGTAAATTTCCGTAGTCCTCCGTAGCATTTCGGAATGACTGTCAATTGACATCATTGTATCATGCATGATAGTATGTTGCTTTGTGCTTGGGTGAAACTCACATCTTGCCATCGCGTTAATTTATTAAACGCATTAATATTTGATTCCAGTATGCACTGCGCCTATTGTACAAGTCTCTCTGCACAAACCAACATACACATATGCAGCATGCAATTAACGAACAAGAATGTTGCATCTGTACACATGCATGATACCATTAATCAGAATGTAAATAGACATTGGACATCAGGCAAGATGTAAGTGTCATCAAGCATGTAAAGGTGTCTACATACTAATTGAAAGTACCATCAAGAATCATGACACAGTCACAAAGAAGGATGTAATTTTTACCTAAATACCCTTCCATACTTGTCGGCACTGTGTGTTTGCCTAATTTCACTGAAGAACGTCTACTGGTAAATCTTACAAAAAAAGTGATAAATAAGACTGAGTAGCAATTTTTTCGGCGTTGCTGTTTAACGTCAAATTTGGCCTTTCAACGAACTTCTTAAAAGCCCATTGAATTTTAATGAAGAAGTTTCCCGCTTGTAGGTCCGAATGAATTAAATCAAATTTTGCAATTGGCAATTTGATAGAAATCCCCATAAAACATTGCACATAGCTTTCTGAAATAAACAGGCCACATTGAACGCATTCACGATATCCAACAGCTCTCTTTGCAAAGACCTATCTAGTGTTTCTTGGCCGTGTAAGATATATAATTAGAACATCGTCACCTAAACATCTACTAATAGAAGAGCATATTTTGGGGAAACAGATTCAATAAGAGTATAAAACGTCCACGATCAATAATGTGTAGTTCGTTAAAGATATCACGGCAGTAAAAACATAGCACTTTAAAGAGACCACAATCTGGTACATTTGGTCAATTGTTGCGTCCGTGACGGACAATACATTTTTAAAAAGAAAGCGTACAAAAAAGCAAACACAAAGTTCTTCGTAAGCTTGTTTTAATCTTAAAAACACATAATCGACAGTCATTCCAGTCAAATACAATACTAACAGTCAGCACTCTAGAGATCAAAATTGCGGATATAAATATGTAATTCAGGGATATCTAGTGTATCAAGTTCGAATTCCGGAAAAAATTGCCGGTAGTCTGGGGCATTAGGTCCCTTACAGGGATACAAGGTAAATCCCCGCTCGAGCCGTAGCTAATTGATTTATTGTAGTCTTTCTAGTTGCAATTTCTGGTGTAGGCCAAGGGCCCAATATCGAAACCCTCCCCCCCTAGCGGGATTTTGGCACACCTATATTTTCTTGAAGCTTAGGGTATATGTTAACACATTCCGGTTGTTGGATGATAAAGTAGCGCTGGATAAGGAAATGGCGGGGGTGTTTCCATGGTAACCACCGATATTTTTAATGTTTAGCATAGTTGTGTTTAAGATTTAAAACCATTGATTATTTTGGTTATAGCACCTCAAAAACAGGTCTGAAATATTATCAATGTATTTATTATTTATAAGGTAAAAAATAAATTTGATTATCTCATTTGCATATTCATGAATATTAATTAGATTATACAAAAATAGGGTTAAAATGCAGAAATATGCCATTATATAGCATATAAAAACCCTTTTTGTTGTCCTTTTTTATGTTGAAATCGTTGAACTAACAATTTGATGTTTGTAAACTATTTATTTATCAAGATACCACTTAAAAGATGCAAAATATTGCTTAACTACAACAAAAAATGTGGGTGTGGTTGAACCCAACACATAAAAACGATATGTTATGAATTATCAATAATCTAATATCATGTAATATGGCGTTGCATTGCAATTAAGGTCTCTAAGACAGACATACAATTGTCAATACATGCACATAACACACACGTTTCAATATGAATAGCTCGAACTACACACTTTAAGTAAATGTTAATGTTTGTTATCCTTGGTTTTGCAAATAAGAGCATAAGCATAGTAGGTATGGCATTGAATTGGTCAGTATTCAATCATAAATTGCAGGGGTTGTGTATCGAACGTTTATCAATCACTGTCATCATCAAAGATCATATCTATGTAGTTGTCAAACTCAACATCGTCATCAATGTCTGAGCCTTTGTCTTCATCATCCGAATTCTGACTGTCTTCATCATCTGGGATCGCAGACAGAATGTCTAACAATTCTGGTGGCTGAATTTTACCCTCCGTCCAATGAAACGTCAGGTTTTCGTTTTCGTCTTTTGTCCAGCCATTGCCGATGGGACCTGGTGTAGTAGCATATGGTACAAGGGCCGCTTTCCATATCAACGACTGATAATTGGCACGAACAATGTGCATTTTCAATGACGAGCGGCATGGTGGTAAAAGACTTAGATCGATTCCATCTGTGTTGGTCAACACATTTGACGACTTCGGCTGGAACTTTTGTCGAAAACAATCAACGCGAAGCTTGTTGATGTCGTCATAATCAGGTTTGTTTGGATGGTACAATTTACATACAAATTGTTCTAGAAGATTGACATCAGTCTCTTTCATGTCTACCTCAGCTCCCATTCTACAAAACACTGGTAGGAAGTTTTCACTCTGTTCTAAGAGCTTCATGGGCTTAATCTTACCTTGGCGAACGAAAGCGCTGGTTGTGTCGCAACCTGTAAACGCATGCAGGCCTAGAAGTGCCTTAGACTGTTCTGCCCCACAGTTTTGTATGATGTCATTGACTCGAATTAGGCGTCTTTTGTTCCCTACTCCAGTATCAAACATGACTTGAATGGCATCTAATTGCTGGACATATGTGAGCAACAGAACTAAAACATCTGTGTCTGGGGATCGCACTATGATTGTTTTATTACTGTATTCCTCAGCGGCATGTTTCAGGTGAAGCATAATCCTGGTATCAGCCTCCTCCTGTGACGAGTACAGCTCATGGACTTGGACAGCATTTGTCTTCACACCGTCTTCACTGGATAAGCATATACACTTTTCACCACTTACAAAGAAAATTCTTCGTCTTTGGAGTGTTGGTGCGTACTTGTCTTTACTTCCTTCTGTAAGGAGCAGTTCAATCAACTGAGTTTTGTTTTCACTGTTGCACATGAATCCTTTCCAATCTCGGGGTAATTTTGTTTTACTTCCTTTTATCAGGAATGTGTCTGAAGCCCCTCTTCGTGTTCTCTCTGTTGACTTGATTGAATCTTCTTTATATGTGTCAGTTACAAAATCAACCCGTTCACATTTTGGAAGGCTCTCGAAGACTTTCTTTGCTAATTCCTCAAATGTTCCTGGCAACCCTGTCATTGCTTGAAGCATGGCATTCCCGTCGAAGATGTAGATCACTTGATTGGAAGCTGGTCGTTCCGGATGGTCAACCCCAGCTTCTAAGCGATGCATCAATTTCGCTTTATCTGTTTTCACAGGACAACCATCTGCCGTGGCTAGTGCCCAGGGAACCGGTCCAAGGGGATAACTGAGGGTTTTGTCTAAGCTAATGTCATGTTGTTCCGAGAGCATTACTAGCTGTCCGAAGAGATTCCGCTCTGCTTTGATCTCAACTACTTTCTTCTGAGACGTCGTCAGTTTCTTCCGTTTCTTTTTGTCATCAAAGGTTTTCAATTTCTGTTTACGCAGTGGTGTATAGAAACTGATTGTTTTTTCTACCAAGCGCTCATTCACAAACTTCGTATGTGCTTGCTGACCAATCTTGTTAGCCTCCAGTATATCCTGTTCAGATTCTTTTTCCAGCGGTTAACCTGATGATATACAATACAGTGCATCTTTATTGTCAACACAGAAGGGATTAACAAAGTTTTCAATCGATGTCAAAACCTTTTGTACGTCTCTCTCAGATGCAGTTTTGTTTGCTTGCCTATTATCCTTGTGTCTGTCGACATCTGTGGTTGACATCTCGGCAAGTTCATATGTCGCCTCTACATAGCTAGCACGAAGATGTCTCGTCATGCACCATCTGTGGTATGCTGCAAAGTTTCTGCTAAATCCTATGATTCCTCCTCTTGATTTGGCATGTCGGTTTATAGTCTGTTCGATTGTGATGTCCACGGCGTTCCTTGTACCCGGGATGTCTGACCTGCTGACACTGAATCCATTCTGTTTGAGAAGGTCTCTTGCCCCTGGATGCGTTGACTCTAAATTTATCAATGTCAAATGGTACACTGACAGGTACTTCGCATAATTCTGGTGATCATACGCAAAGAACAGTGGGCACATCTTTTGGATACATGTAACGTAAAGGTCGAGATCATTCTCCTTTGTTGCACGCAGGAAGGTGAGGATGAGCCATACTTTGTCAATGTAGTCGATCCAGAACTGGGCTGTTTTGCCTAGATGACCTTGTCTCACATTATCTTTGAATTCCAGATATTTCTGGTAGAATTGTACAACATCGACATATGTGAGCATTTCAGCGAGTTTGTCATGATCTGGACATTCGGCTAATTGTTGCATACTCGCTATCGCTGTCTCGTAAAGCTGATAATCACCATCAACGAAAGAACGTGCAACAAATTCCACAAACAGGAGCCTTTCCAAAGCCTCTAAGGTCAACTTATGGACTCTCATTGCTCTGTTGTAGTGTTTCCCATTCAAAACTTGTTCCAAAGAACCACTAGCACAGATACCCGATTCAATAACTATTTCTGAGAATCCACTGCCTCGTAAACGTTTCCCAAGAGCCCCAAGATATGAAGCAAGTGTGTGAAAAGCACCCAGGTGAATAATTGTCTCTTTATACATTGCAGGGTTCTGCCATGTGATAGAGTATGCTTTCTTGGCCACAGCTAAATCAAATGTCACAAATGTATACTTCTGACCAACGACCTCGGATACTTTTTGTGATTCCTGGAGCACTTTCTGCACTGTAGCATTTTCTGTCATAGGAGCATTCACGGGAGGCAGGTATTCAACAACGGACTGTCTCAAATGTTCTGTTCCTGTGGTTAATGACACCCATCCAGACCAGCTAGGCACTAACTGTTTGTCATGAAGTAAAATTTTCCTACACATGAACCAAGCAAAGTCTGACGCTGATGCTAGTTCGACTGTCTCGCATTCACCAACTGCAATACTTGATGTGTTGATAACTGGTTCAGCCTTGTTGGACAGAAAACATTCTGGGATATTTTCTGGTTGATAATCCACTGATCTAGTTCGTGTTATATTGGCAGGTTGCGTTAAGGATTCACTTGGATCATCTGCAACTTCGTCGTCTGCTTTCTCTTGAATGACAATCCCATGTGCAGTGTGAGTAGTTCCAGATCCGGATGGAGTCTCCTCATTCAGGTCGAAGTTATCCCAGCATAAATGGGTAATAATATTGTTAGTTGGTGATATCGGTGCTGGGATACTATTCTCCCTTCCAACAGTGCTGTTGCACATGGCCGTTTCTAATTCTAGTATTTGGGAGTAGGATTGACAATGTCCAAAATGATTCATGAGAGTTAGAATCTCAGCACTACCCGTCATATGCCGCAAAGTCATTCCAAGCAAAAGATGTTTTGGCAATTTGAGTCTTCCATTGGTGACTGCGTGACAAAGGTCTTGTCCAAACGAATTAACAAGTCTCTGGGTCTTATTCGACACAGTCGAGTCATTTTTACCACACAAAAGCACCGTAAGAAAATGTTCCAATAAACAAGGCATGTTTTTTGACATTGACAATAAGTTTGATGCCCTTGGTGGCCATTCACTGAATGATTGTCCCTCCTTAAAGTCCAATATATTGCGTCTAAGCATCATGGCGCAATCTTCAACAACACGTTCATCGGATGCTGCCAATTCGAATGCTGTCTCTACAGCCTGACCTTTTAAGATGTTGCTAGAGTAGACAAGCTCACTCCTATAATTTGGTTGCCAAAACTGAATTTGACCTTGAAATTCTCGTAGCAGTTTATTCTTTAGTTTATCAGTTTTGTATGATGGGTTATAGAACTCCGGGCTGTTATCCATCATGAACTGCAAGTACTTTTCGCGTAACATCGTCATACGCATTACATTTCCGCCTTTAACAATAGATTGCTTTACGTAATCACATATGTACGTAAAAGCATTAGCATGAGCTTTGGTGAGACCGTCGTCAATAGCACTTTCCTCTAAGCTTTCCCGTGCTCTGGTGTACGCTTTCCTGCAAGTCGAATGGTAGCATACCTCTTTTGCGATGAGATCTACATTTCTGATTTTACATAATAAATTCTCATCACGCTTTCGATCAGCAGCATCCTTTATACTATTTTCAGCTGTAGCAGTGAGACATTTAGTAAGCTGTTCTTCCTTTCCTTTGATCGACTTGCGTACTTTTCCACAAAATATACACTCGTATGGAAAGAGTGTTGATTTTTTGGATACTCTAGACCGTTTTGATGCACTAGGATACTGAATTTTGGATTCATCGCAGGATTTCCTCTTGAGATAGCTAGATGAATTTGTAAAGCTTTGGTAACACCATCTATGTACGCCATGAATATCTTGATTAACCTTTTCAGGAACTAAAGAACAAATGTCATCTAGGCGAATGAGTTCATCATCTGAAGCCTGTCTTTCAGTCACAACACTCTTAATCTTTTCAAATGTTTTGTCAGTCAAAGGTTTAATAGTGGTGTCAGATTTGTTTTGTCTAAAGTGTATAATGCATATCTTTTCGCCAACATTTTTAGCTGATCCTGATTTTCTCTTGCTTGATCTTTTAATTCTAACTGGACGTTCCTTGCCCATGGTATCTGGTTCTTGTAGCCTGAAAACAAACAATAACGTGTACACTCATAATCTGGTAAAGAAAGAACACAGGTTAATCAATTATAATCTTTTAACATCACATAATCTACAACAATTGAAATCATATACATTTTGTTGGGTTTTGGCAGTATACCATAATATGTCTTCTGAAATATGACCCAAATGTGTTTCCATAGTTTTTTTTATAATGAATACTTAGCTTCATATTAACAGATTGTGATAATTTTTTATACACTTACATGAATTATATCCTATGTAAATTTAACTGAGTCATTCAAACTACTCTAACATTTATATCCAACAATATCCTCATTCCTACGCAAAACAATATTTTTTATCCGTCAAGAAAGTTTGTTGTCAATTTTAGATCAAATATAGCGATCTGGACCGCTCGAAGTAGCGGAATTTAGATGACTATGTAACTAAAAAGACTACTAAACGAATAAAAGCTACTTACATCGACTGTAATGTTTATTTCTAAGAATAACATGATTATCTCCAGCAGACGACACGTTGTTGACACTGGAAACGGAAACTGTGAACGGTTGCAAAAAATATCTGTCGTGAAAATCACTCTAAAATGTGAGGTATGGAGTTCCATTACCGACAACTATTTGCTAACATTTTCCAAAGACAGAAAGTTTACCCAAAATAAATCAATTATTTGTGTTTATTTCAATCGCCATCTCCAATCATCAGCAATAGTGCAGTAAATTCAAATAGTGAATGAAAGCAGTCACATATAACACTCATATTGAAAGTAACTAGAAATCAAAGAAAGATACCTTTAAGTGTTTTTGGATTCTGGTACTATCTACATAGTTATTTCCAGTACTTTCTGTGAAAAAAAATCAAAATTCAAATGCATGAAAACAGTGAAAATTTTATTTATTTTTAAAGGCCAATTTTGAAGTATTTCTACAATTAAAGGGACTTAATTCTTGTAATGTTTAGCTCAGAGTTATTTTTTCCTTTTCAAATATACACATCAACTCACAATATAATTAGATTAAGCAATATATGTTGAGAAATTTTTCATTTGGACTCGATAATCTCTTGTGTACAAATGAAAATAAAGCGTGATATTTTCACATCAGGGGGGAGATAATCAATCGCATGATGTAGGCTTATCCAGCGTCCGTTTGTCATCCAACAAGTGGCATTCAATGGGGGATACATTAAGCTTTACAATGATATAGGTGTCATAAAATCCCACTAGGGGGGGACCTAGGGTACAGGTGGCCCGTCCTCTAGTGAGTACAATGCGGAATATAACGGATATTTGCAACATGTCGAAGATTTTCGGAAGGTAGCGAAGAGGTTTTCGTCAGTTAATATTCATGTCCGTGCCGGCCGCTAACTTATCAGAATCAATCAATAAAAAAGAACCAGGAAAAATCGGTACCAATCGCAAATTTCCGGAATTCCGATAAAGCTTCAACATTATTTGTTCTCAAATGATCGCGTACTCGAACGAATCTGTCCCTACGCCTCCAACTCCCTTAAAATCTCATCGGACGTACATTGATCTCAAAATCTATCTTTGACGACTCAAATCATATTTCCTGAATAGTTTGGCCTATTGACGTCCCTGTAAATATAACAATGGTCTTTTGGATAAACAACGCTATGTTGTTGCAATATAATAACAGTTTAAAATAGTTACCGGTTTTCATTTAATAAAATGATTAAGTCATATTCGAGATTTCAGCGATTGCCAATAATTTGCTTTTGTTTCTCATAAGCATATGGTGCTTGGTATCTGCTATTGACTCCTATGTAGATTGCAAATATAACATAACCCTTACAGCGGCCGAGCGCAGATATCTGCACTTGGCCGCTAAAAAGAAAAATCTTTGCGCATTAATTTAATTCAAATCTCATTATTATAATC
The DNA here is from genome assembly GCF_020536995.1 of Dreissena polymorpha. Classification (NCBI taxonomy): domain Eukaryota; kingdom Metazoa; phylum Mollusca; class Bivalvia; order Myida; family Dreissenidae; genus Dreissena; species Dreissena polymorpha. The sequence goes on along the minus strand of NC_068368.1, from coordinate 25,934,770 downwards.
AAAATCATCATCATCGTTGTCGTCGTCACTACTACCACCACCACCATCATCATCATCATCTTCTTCTTCTTCTTCTTCTTCTTCTTCTTCTTCTTCTTCTTCTTCTTCTTCTTCTTCTTCTTCTTCTTCTTCTTCTTCTTCTTCTTCCTCCTCCTCCTCATCATCATCATCATTAACAACAACAGCAACACCAACTTAACATCATCATCAAACAACAATAAACATCGGTAGCTTACAATGTGCTTCATCAACCATACATAATTATATGCGTTAAAACACCATAATAGAACAGCATGAATTAAGCTGTTTATTACTCTTTTATATTTCCTATACCAATATTTTTTTTCGTTAATTGAAGGACTAGTTGAAATCTTCTATAAAAGCCCTCCCCCCCCCCAAATAAAAAAATATAAACAATAATAATAATAACCCTAGCAAACAACAATAAACATAGGTTAGTTAGTATACACTGTGCTTTAGCAACCATGCATAATGAATGTTTATGACTTCGGACCGTTGTGATCAAATTTAAAAAAGCAAGATGGTATGTATGCGGCACACAACAAATAGATAATTATAGTTTTATACCTTAAACGTAGTTCATCAAAATAAAGATAAGTTATTATCTATGAAATACTTAAATAAGGTTTATAACGTATGCATATTTGTCTAAAACTTGTGAAATGTGATTCGTAAGCCGACGACAACATTATCATTCGGACCCTTCTCCCCACCTAACAATCGAGATTAAACACCTGTGGAGATCCCGATCTTATCAATGAATAAACCGGTTTAATGATGTCAAGTCAAATGAAACATACTATTACTATCCAAATAAATATCTATCAAAAAATGTAAATTGATATACCTACTTAACTAAAACTAAACTTAAACGATTAGCATGAAAAATATATAAAGAAGAAGCAGGCAAAGTAGACAAATTAATTGTAACATATGTTTTCTCAGTCTCCCACTGTTGAACAATATAAATAGTATTTATCGCCACCCCAAAAGGGATCTTTATCACACGTTTGGCTCAACTAATATACAATTGTGACAGGACAAACTGTCAACAATTACCTTGCTAATGTTTTATACATAAGTCCAATCAAAGGTTAACTTCCAAGGAAACTGCGGCATGTTAAAACTGTTGATTATGACAAAATGTTGTTTAGTACAAATCAGTACTATAGCGTCTGTTATGTGGCCTATACTAATCCAGTTAAATAAAACTTTAATCGCAGAAAAGTTTAGATTCTTTACACCTTTAAGAAAATATATATAACAGTTCTTTCCTGTTTTAACAAAATGATACATTTAAAAATAAATTATGAAGCATCGCTAACAATAGAAGAAAGAGAAGTAGAAGGAGAATTATTATAATTAGTAGCAGTAGCAGCAGCAGCAGCAGCAGTAGCAGTAGTAGCAGCAGCAGCAGCAGTAGCAGAATCAGTAGCAGTAGCAGTAGCAGTAGCACTAGCAGTAGCAGTAGAAGTAGAAGTAGCAGTAGAAGTAGCAGTAGCAGTAGCAGTATCAGTAGCCGTATCAGTAGCCGTATCAGTAGCAGTAGCAGTAACAGTAGCAGTAGCAGTAGCAACAGCAGCAGAAGCAGCAGCAGCAGCAGTAGCAGTAGCACTATCAGTAGCAGCAGCAGCGGCAGTGGCAGCGGCAGTGGCAGTGGCAGTAGCAGTGGCAGTGGCAGTAGCACTATCAGTAGCAGCAGCAGCAGCACTGGCAGCGGCAGTGGCAGTGGCAGCGGCAGTGGCAGCGGCAGTGGCAGTGGCAGCGGCAGTGGCAGCGGCAATGGCAGCGGCAGTGGCAGCGGCAGTGGCAGCGGCAGCGGCAGAAGTAGCAGTAAGAGTAGCCGAAGCAGTAGCAGTAGCGGCTTTTTGATTTTTTGTTTTAGAAGTGTTTGTCGTATAAGAAGAACGCAAGGAAGACAAATTAATTGTAACATGTGTTATCTTAGTCTCCGTTGTAGTAGTATTTGTTGTATCTACACAGTCATTTTTCAGTCACCTGAGAGACATGTTTTATAAGAGATTTAATTGTGGACCAATACATCGTGTATTAATATCAGTGTACGCACTGGGACACCACATGGGGCGAGGATTAACAGATAAACTAGGCCTTCAATTTATTATGCGCCTAGAGGCAAACAATACTATAACTTACTGATAATTTTAGGATTGGGATGTGTTTGTATCTTATTTGAAATTAGCTAGCTTAATTCAAAAAATAATTATAGCCTCAATATTATCACAAGAACATCATCACATATTCATTGTGCAATATATAATCATATCACCATCACAATATGCCAGAGCGTTAGTATTTATTGTGCATACTAATCCTACAGCAACATTTACAAAACTTATTGCACACCAACCACTCAAGCTTTAATTAAGATTGATTTCAATTTATATGTTGACATACATTATAGATCACTGTCAATTAATTAAAAAATAGCTTGATGCTTCGTACTCAGCGATTTAAATAAAAGAAACGTTGCGTACACATTAATTGGGGTTATTAAAAAAAGTCTGCAATTAAAATAATCAAATTTAAATAATACTAGATTTAGTTTCAAATTGTCGCTTAAAAAATGTATCAGTTATATCAGTTACTAGGGAATCGATTTGTTTAATCTCCGCAATCCAATAATAATTATGGTGTTTGTATGACAAATTAATAGCTATTCGTCATTGAATGTATGATACTCATAAAAATATTGAAACAATAACCACAACAACAACAACATATGTGATTATTATTATCTTCTTCAGATACTCTGTGTCATACTATCAAAATTATCCTCATAAGATTCATAATAATAAAATAAACACTATTGCAATCTTAGTAAAAACCAACTTAGCCGTTATGCTGATGATTTTATGTTCAGTATGCGTGTACATTTCAATATTATATAACAACAAGTGTTCACAAATACCTATGTTTAATAAATATTAAAAACATGAGAACCAATGAAGGTATTGCATTTTAATAGACTAGTTTTACCGTGTGTGTACATTCATATAAAATCTTTTGAAAATCACACTTGAGATAATGTCTTTAGGTTTTGCTATTTCTAATCGATTTAAACACCATAAAACCACCGTATTTTCTCTTACATTCTAAATTTTCTTACATTTCCTTTTTAAGCCAAAATATTTATGTTTTCATGATTGTAAATTTTCGGACATACGGATTTTCGTACAGTCAGTTTAACAGCGCTATTTTATCAGATTTTGGCCCTGTTTTTGCTTATCTGATGACCCTTCGATCATGCATTTTTACAACCGGATTAAAGTAATAAAACAGAATCTTGCCTAAGGGCAATCGACCATTACATTTGCGTACTTGGGTAAATTACCTTGTAAACCTCTAATAAGCAATGGTTCCTTCCAACAGCGTTTGAAATGATATCGTATTAAGAAAGCCAAACGTTTATTGTTTTTACTTTTTATATATTATTTCAGTTGATTGCAAAGCTGTTAAGTTGTATTTTTAAAGTAAAGAACGAAGGGAACAACACAATAAAAATATGTACATTGATGTATTATTTCTACTTCAATTAAATAATTGACAAACAAACATAACACACTTGTCTCTAAATATTTTTCGTATTTAAATTTTCCAACACGAAAAACAATATCTTTAAGTGACCGGAAACTTATAATTATTACGGCATATAGTAAAAGCAGAGTTGTCTGAACCATAAGTAAAATAAAAAATAAAAAATGACACAGCTTATTTTTCCCTCAAGTGTTAATGATAATATGGATAAACAATTAAAAATACATAAAGTCAATTGTGTTGATTACTCGTTATTGAAATATTGCAATGCCAATTACAAGACATCTGATTAAAAACAAAATGTATGGTGGCATACCTAATTTGGAAATACAAACTTTTGATACTATTAATGCAACAACAACAATCACATCTTTTCAAGCGCAATCAGAAAACTGCTACAGCTTTGTATTAACAAACATAAATATGTTTGTGCTTATAGATTTAGATAAACTTCAAATCTTTAAGCGTGCTATGAATTGAATATTATTTATATTTAAAAGTTTTGCTACTCTGTTGATAACTAGCAACAGCACAAAGGAAGATACCATTTTTTATCATCTAATTTTATTTATATTTCATTGTTTTTTTTGTTTATGATCACAAGGATTGGTTGGATAACAGAGTGTGTCTAGATATACCGGTAACCTTAAAAATATTTTTATGAATTGCAATAAAGCGTAGAAATTAAACAGGCCCTAATACAGACACCATTTTTATCGGAATGCGATTATAGTTTCAATAGCAACTCGTAACGCTTTTTGGATTGAATGTGTAATGAATACTTTTAGCGACAAATTGACTTGGTCAAATACTGCATATTAAACGGATAAATAAAATTGAAACCATTTATTTTAAATATTATCAACATTATTATTTAGTTATTAATACATTAAGCAGCAAACTCTATTAATCAAAAAGATTTGATATAACATCCGAATTCACTGCAAAAATGAGCTGAGCGATAGGTTTTACGGTTGTTGAAATTGTTCATGATGAGAATGACGATGACGACGATGATGACGATGACGACGACAAGGAGGAGAACAACGACGATAACAATGACGATAATGATGATGATGATGACATTGATGATGATGATCACGACGATGACGACCATAACGATGTTGTTGGTGATAGTGACGATAATGCTGCTGCTGTTGCTGATGACGATGCTGCTGCTGATGATGCGATAGAGGCGGAGGAGCAGGACGAGGACGAGGGCGACGACGACGACGACGATGATGATGATGATGATGACGATGGTGATGACGGTGATGACGACGATGATGATGATGATGATGATGATGATGATGATGATGATGATGATGATGATGATGATGATGGTGATGATGATGATGATGATGATGATGATGATGATGATGATGATGATGATGATGATGATGATGATGATGATGATGATGATGATGATGATGATGATGATGATGATGATGATGATGATGATGATGATGAGATGATGATGATGTTGATGATGATGATGATAACGATGAAAACGATGATGTTGATGAAAATAACGATACTGTAAGTAGTAAATTAACTCATTAATTGTTATTATAATACACAAGCACATGCTAATGGATCTGTATCCGCAAGGCGGTCAAATGAAAACTCACTTGGTATAAATATGAAAAATTGAATCAAAATATCATAATGCGGAGTGTTAAAATGTGTTCAAATCTAGCGAAATTGTTGCAGTACTTTTCTACCGAAACCAATGCTTAGCCCAGTTATTTTAAAAATAATTTCAAAATACCACGATACACGTCAATTGGCTAACAAATACATTTGTAAGTTTTACCTCACTCAAAAACAGTATTTATTGAAGACAGGGCGTCAACAATGTCCGAGTTTCATCAACGTAGCTTAAGTACCTAAAGTACCTTTCCGTTTGATTTATCGCAGGATCCTGGGTCCGCACCCACAGTCTTTTAAAGTGTCTGCATTAAAAAAGATAATAATTGTTGTTTGTAATAATCTTTGACAGCTCATAAAAACATGTAAATCCTCAATTCGTAGAGTTTCAGTATGATTTCATTTATTTAAAAAATAAAGACGGTTAACATATTTTATACACACATATATTAGTAGCTATACGCCATATAACATAGGACATAATGTATATTATAAATCAAAGCGCTGAAGGCACTGAAGTTGTTCGCTGTTGTCGTCCTTGATTAGCTTGTTCGCATTGCATATGCTTATCATTGTGCACAGGCTAATCTTATTTGACGTGCATTTAGCCTCGTTTTCCATGAAAGCAGCCAATATGTGCATATTTTAATGATAAACACTAGACTGGCCAATGGCGTTTACAAGCTGTTATATACATTCACTGCTAGAGCTGAATCATTTGTCGTCTGCTGCAGACAGGCAGTGGTAATCGTTCCTAGCAGAGTGAGATGTGGTTCTTGCCGTACTTAAGTCTTCTAAGCACCTACTGATTTGCATTTATTACGGATTCTCTTGAAACGCCGACTAATAAAGTGCGATAAACCGGCTTTAAGCACTTGGCACATTAACAAATAAGAACATTCCACACCTAACCGAGAACCGCCGTCTTTAATCGCGAAACTATTACCAGAAATTGAATACCGCCAGAAACAACAATGAGCTCACTTCGATTAAATATAAATACACTATATTCATTGCGTCCTAAGCAATCTAACATATTAACCGAAAATACCAACGTATACAGTATTATATATGACATCGGTCTTATATATCGCATCAGACATGCGAGAGCGCCACGATGAGTGAAGAGTGTGTGTATCAGAGTTTGTTTACAGGTCCTACTGGCCTCTTCACGAGATTTGTGTAGCCCGACCTGAATGATGAATGAAATGGATGTAGTAACAATTATATGAACACGATATATCCGTACCAATATCCATGTGAGCACATACTAATAATAATTAATTTTTTAAACGCCATTAGCTTGAAAATAAACGTAAATAGATACAACAAAGACCAATTCGGAGACTTTAACATTTTAAATTACCTCCCCTGCAATAGAAAATATATATGGAGACTCGCATTCTATGGAATATCAAAATCTCAATATATCTTTCTCCGAAATTTTTTTCTGATAAAAATCATCTTAAATTTAGCTGTATATTCGTATGTAATTAATTAAACAAGAGTTATAAAAAGGCATCGCAAAAAATATCGCGTTTTACTGGAATAAGTTACCTCCCTTAAGCCTATCGTAATATCAAAAATACGTATATAAACAAAACGCGTTCCTTGCATAAGTGATAATAAAGCGCGTGCCCGTGCCACTCGTCCTCCAAATACTTACTAAATATAGAACAACGATCTACACTCATTGCGACTAACTCAAACCTCAGTAAATAAGTAACCAGGATAAATATACGTTTAGATAATTAAGATATAAAACATACATATAAAAATTTACATGTTCCCTGTCTGCCGAACCCGATCCATGGACTATAGCCACAAGAGGTTCCTATGTACCTATGTAGCCGGATTGCGCCCTCAGAGCGTCCAACACCGACACAGATCACGCTACTCTCCGGTCAAACACAATACTACATAGGACTGCTGCCTTTGTCACCATATTATCAGAATCATTAACGTGCACAATGGAAACTTACAACTGTCCTTTCACTTCATACATAAGCCATTGCCGATCTTCAATGATCGCTTATTTCCGAGAGATGCATTTTATTTTATTTCAAACTTCGAATTTTGATATATGTTTAACTTATTCATTTAGAATACATTATTTTCACTATAAATATAGACTTTGATCCAATTATCATCTGATTTCGCGATTTCTTCAAAGATCGAGCGAGCCTTTTTACCTGTTTACTTATATATATATCTAATTTAAGGTTACACAGATGTGAAGTTGTCGTGGCCGAGTGGGTAAGGCGATGAATCTGAAATCTTTTGGGATTTTCCCGCGCAGGTTCGATTTCTGCCGACATCGCATACTTTTTGCGACGCGTTTTATTTCTTTTTTACCGTAATTTGATTTAATATAGCACATAAGCTATGTTTATTGTTAAATATGTTGAAAATTGTATGCACATCCTTCAATTTTAAAATTAAAACAACGTTATGGCTAAATTGATTAATTTACTGCTGAAAATACGAATGATGCATGTTGCATTTTTATTTTTATTTCAAAAAGTAAACGGTAAATCTGTCTATTTTTTGGTATTTTTGCTGTATTTTTGCTGTATATAGTGTTTCTATAAAAACTAAGTTTAAAATATAACTTTAATGATACTATTTTGAATTGTATGACACTTTGTTTTTAACCGACCCAATTTTTACTTGGCTGAAATCACTTACATTTCATGGCGCTATTCCATAGATTAAAATTTGTAAAAAAATAAATGTCTGTAAAATAATACTTATTTCATCTTGTTTAAACTTTAAACACCTTTACTGCATCTGTACACACCAACTGCATGCCCATATTTGGAAATTTGAATGAATTATGGAACTTTTATATACCCCAGGGGTGAAAATAAACTGGAAAAAAGCCGAGCGTGAGGGTGGTTTTGAAAAAATCGGTTTATTTTTTTTAAAGCATGGAAAGCCTACCTACAAATTTGCATTTAGTTTAGTGAAATGATGCTGGTTAGGAAAATAATTAATTAAATTATATTTGGATATGTGCCCATTAGAGGTGCGCAAGCTAAAAAAGGTAGAATTACCGAAATTCCCGTTCTTACACGTTGTAGCATGGATCGGGTATTGAACACGATACACGTGTGTATTAGCACCCTACTGTAGTCCCGGCGGGGTCATCAATTGCACCAATACACCGGTAAGCAACCAGGGGAATATCATATGAAAAAAGAACCATAATGCATGTTTGATGTGTTAAAGTGTGTCACAAAATTTCCCTAACTGCCGATGTCGGCTATAATTTCGGTATAAACATGCAAAAAAATTAACATATATATAATGTTATTGCCGGTATGTTATTGGACATTTTGTATGTCAAATGTTCATTATTTGTATTAAAATTAAGACGATTGTATTGAACACGATACACGTGTGTATTAGCACCCTACTGTAGTCCCGGCGGGGTTATCAACTGCATCAATACACCGGTAAGCAACCAGGGGAATATCATATGAAAAAAGAACTATCATGCATGTTTGATGTGTTAAAGTGTGTCACAAAATTTCTCTAACTGCCGATGTCGGCTAAAATTTCGGTATAAACATGCAAAGAAATTAACATATATATAATGTTATTGCCGGTATGTTATTGGACATTTTGTAAGTCAAATGTTCATTATTTGTATTAAAATTAAGACGATGCTTATTTGCCAGAAAGCGTTTATTTCAAATTCAAAACAAAAAAAATTTAAAAATTTATTTAGATGCTCCTTTGGTGGTGGATTTTCAATTTGCTGAATACGCCGTTGAATCAATTCTTGTACCGTTTTTTCATCCATTTTATAAAGTAAAAAAAATACTTAAGTCATTTTCATTTTATTTTTATTTTTGTAAAATGCACGAATAATGGTAGTGGTCAAAAGTCCTCGAGCGGCCGCGTTCGCGAATGGGATGCTACCCGAGCTTGACCTTTCTGAAATATATAATATCTCGAAAAAGATATAATTCACCTATACATTTATATATAGAATTTCCCGGGACACGGAAGGATATATAATATCTTGAAAAAGATATTATTTACGTATACATTTATATATAGAATTTCCTGGGACACGGAAGGAAAACGGAAGGGAAACGGTTCTGTCCCAGAAGCCTAGTTTCCCCTCTACTTTCATTATTAATACAGTTTTATTGGTCTTCAAAAAACGAAATTAACACATGCGACCGTTCTCTGAGGACATCAAATGAAGTGCGCATGCGCAACACTACCCCCCTTTCAGCGCACATACATTGTTAATCAAAGATTAAGCTGTCTTGTATTAAAACAGACGACATTTGACATATCCTTGTGAAAGTTGCTACGACGTTGAACTGAGTGGATTGTACTGCTTTGTTGTAATTATTTCGTAACGTCAATAGTGAACCATTTAACATGTCAAGTTTCAATATTTTTTCAAAGTCTTTTTATTTTTTTTATTTTAGTTAATGATTTGATGTATTGCTCTTTATTTTTAAATAAACAGTCGACTTATCAGTTATTTTGTAATTCTCTTCATTATTAAATAAATGTATCAAGTATCACTTTATTTTGGTGTTAATAGAAACTTGTTTAAATATTAAATATTAGCAAAGAACCCTTTAGAATCAGAGTTGTCTCCATGCTCTCACGTATAATGCTGGTTCCAGTCATATCTCTGCGCGGAGGTTGAAACCATGAATGAAAAACATCCCAAAAATAAAAGCATATATCGTCCGAGAAAAAAAGAACAGAACAGACAGTTTATTAAGACTTATACATAAGTACATTATCTTCAATGCATCTTACTATAAATAAAGTATCGTGTCATAAGTAAATGACATTTACACAGGACTTTCAATCAATATGACATCAATATACAACGGTTTGGTGTATTGTAAAAGAATATTTAAAACAATACTTATTCTTGGAATAATTACCGTGTCATGGCAAATTATAAAGAACATATCCTATCATGACAAAGTATATACAGCACACTTTTAACAACAATATCTCGTAAACGTTATATGTTTTCTTTCGATACACAATATCACTAGCTTCAACGTGATAATCGACAACGTGATAATCGGCAATGTGATTTTCGACAACGGCTGTCCATAGAAATCCAGAAAAAATAAAGATGATGTCAAGTATATAGCATTGTCGAAGTTATGAGGTTTCCTGTAACATCAGGCAAGTAAACTGATGATAATAAGATAATCATAAAACGATTAGTATGTGCATTTTAAAATTACTTTGTTAATAAATTGTACAAAATTCAAAATATAGACGAAGATTTTCCAGGCTTCAAACATGTCAGAAATATGAAGATCGTTTAGAAAAACAAATCAGATTAGTATGGACAATTTAAGACATAGATGCATTAAAGTACATGCATAGGGTATAATTATAATGCAATAAACAATACAGAACTGACGATAAACCAGCTACGTCAGAAATCGTTGTCAACTCCATATCAGACTAGTTGTAAATTGTATGCATGTCTAAGTTTTCTATCTAGGTAAGAATTGTAACTGCCTTTGCCACATTTCTCGATGCACACGTTAACTCTATGAGCCGCATTGTTTGTGCCATCCTTTAGGGCGTGACCAGTCGCCGCATCACGAGGATTGTTATCAGTATCACTGTCCGTATGTCCGCCCCTAGGCGAAGTGGCACTGCTCCACAGGAAACGCCTTCGTAGCAAATCTTGGTTGTGACCGGGTCGATCTGGATCATGCCCCCTCAAACAAAACTAGTGAGTAAACACCTATTAACTTAAACGTCACATCATACTTAAACAATTAATTGTTAATCGTGAGTATTCATCGATTATTTAATACTTGACACGGCATTAATAAGATTTACCTTTTAAAGTGAAGAACACCGAGTAGCTCATGGCCCCGTCTCCGCCGGCGCTGACTCCCTGAACCCTGAGCTGGTAGACGCTCTCCTGCTGGAGGCGATGTAGCACCGCCGAGGTATCCAGCAGTTCCGTCGTCGTCTCGTTGGCGTGCCGGATATCCGACTGCACAAGCCACCATTTTACCTAGCGAGAGGTGCCACAGGAAGATACAGTATCAGCGCCATTAGCAAGGAGTTATAAAATTAGCAACATCGACAAACAAGCAGATAACACTTACCATGATCACTGAACTTTATGAATTAATTGAGACTTTAAATAGGACTGCATTATTTTTTATTTTATTTTTGTATTCATTTTTTTTTAATAAACGCCTTTAGCATCATTTTGTTTCTGTACGTGTGCTATACTGTATGAAGGTAAAACAGTGTACACACAAGTTTTAAATAGAGTAACCTATAAAGATTTAACACTTCAGTAAGGCTAAGTTATCTGACTCACAGTAGTGGTAATTCCCAGAGACCTTGAACTCTATTGTGGATAGAAGGAGCCTTATGGATTGTCAAATGATTTGTTTTACTGTTTTTATACTTCCATTGATAAAAAAGATACATGTATATAAGTTGAAATGCACCAAGTTCTGATGTTGGGAATTTCATAAGATCAAAAACCACAACAAGACTTGTGCTAATATGTGTACTGCATAATCCTTCTTGTACCTTGTATCCCGTAATAATTTCCTCATTCTTTGTCGTCATGATCCCCTGCCACGTGACCAGGACGCTATTTGGACCATGTGACGTCACCGTGACAAACCGAGGGTAGTTCAGGGGCGCTAGACACAAACACCATAATTATAAAATAATAACTAGAGGCAACTATCTATTATTAAAATACTGTCCATTAAAATACGTGTAATATGTTAATGTTTCGCAAAGTGTGTATATCAGTGAATATCTGTAATACCGCGAGGGTTGATTTATACAGGTAGGTATTTTATGTGTAATTTCAAAAACACTTAACTGGTCTAAATTTTCTTGTAAAAGCACATTTTTATAGCTTACAAATTGTTTCATATAGCTCATAACATGGAAACATGCTGAACAATTGCTTATCGAAAAAATGTACTGTAATTTGTACTTAAATACACAAAAGGATAACTACTGTCCAACGAGATATGAACACTCATACCGTTGTTGGCTGTTTCCCCTCGTCGCCATTCCCCTTTTGGACCCCTTCCGGCGGAATTAAACACTTGCATGCGGAAGAAGAACTCGGAGTTAATTTCCAAGTCAATCAGTAGCACCTCGCTCGCCTGGCCATAGATGTTCCGATTGCGCAGGTTGCTGACCGCACATCCCTTCAACGGGCTGCACCCTAGGTTGTTCCAGTAGTACTGAATCTTGAGAGGACAACACGCATCAGTGAGGCCATGGTATCCGTCACAATGAGGAACTTAACGTATTTCGGTTTTAAGAAACATTTGTCTTCAACAACAAAGCCATAATTGTTGAACATACACTACTATGGTTTTACAAAAAGTTCAAATGGCATTGGTATCGATGTTTGTCTTTCTATTAAAGTACATGTATGTAAGTTGAATATAATTTTGTGAAATTTCTTTTTTTAATACATATATGCTTTTATAAAAAGGTAGTGAACAGTGATGGGATCTCTGAAAAGTGATAACTAGAAATCCCACTGCACTTATGTCCGAAGTACAGAAAAATTCATATTTTTTAATGGTGTTCCCAGTGTTGTTAAGACTTTCCACAATTAACCTGATAATCATGTACTCTATGGAGAATAACCAATGCGCTTTAATTGTTTTCTATGATCGACTCGCTTTAGTTGAGGCTGGTGTTTCGCAAATTTAATTACATGTGTTAGCCATAATGAAAACCGACAGTTATCAAGAAATATCCGCCAAACAGACGAGTAACACTCAAAATTTGCCATTTCTTGAAAGTTGTCATTTTGTCTTTGAGTAGGTCAATTGAAAAAAAAGGTCCGTGTTTAAGTTGGCGAGCTATAATATCAAATACGTTCCTACACGTCGCGCGTTGTTTGTTCCTCAAGACATAGAAGTGAATCAAATATTGTGTTTTCTGAAATTTTGATAGGGTGATCCTTATCTTTGATAAGCAGTTATGGAGAATTAACGTAAATTGTACAACTAAATGTGAGCACTAGAAAAACAAATGTAGCAAACTTATGTTTCAGTTAAATATGCAGTGCGTGTGTATTTTGAAATTTATGAGATCCTTCCGCGCCTATGACTACATAATATACGGACTCGGATGAAACATCACTTTTTTCTTATTAACTTATACTAAATTTAAAGACCTTAGGACTTTTTTTAGGATCCTGGGTACAATTTCCACCTTTTCATCTCATACTGAAAGATTTTCGATATTGGTGTGATATTTTACTGTGAGAACGGGGTGGCCGGAGTGCCCGAACCAAACCCCCACAGGTAGAGGATGAATTAAGCGACATACTTCATAGCACTGTACTGACCGTGTAGCCGCCAATGCGGCCCTTGATGTGCTCCCTCTCGTCCGGAATAGGGTCCCACGTGACTAGAACGCTCGACAGGTTCACTCCGCTTACGCTTTTAATCTTAGGCACGATATCCGGCACTGAGCAACAACAACTAATTTGAATATATACGTTAATGTGAAACAATAAAATGCATTGTATAATAAGTAATAGAGAGTTATGTTTCTCCTTTATACATTTTTATTATATATGTTACAATAAACCTCCACAACTATAAGGCTGAGCGGTCACAAAAATCAAAACGTACCATTGAATTCGATTGACTCTCGACGTTTTTTAGCAACCAATAGACCCATATCACACAAACCCCTGAATATGGGGCTAAGTCACGTATAAAGCATTTTTGACATATGCCTTCATTCAATCGCATATACCCAATAAAACGCGAGAAAAACGGACCTTTACAGCCCCTTCATTAATCTTGGTGGTATAAAATATAAATATGTAATTAAAGGTAACAAGGTTTTCATGTTAGTTCTCTTACTGCCCATAGCGGAGAAGACGGTGACGACGCTGGAGTTAGGTCCGGCGCCAAGGTTGTTGAAGACGCCCACCATGACGTCATACCCGAGGTAGTAGTTCTCCACCCCGACCAGCGCCGAGTACATGCCCACGTTACCAAGGAGCACGACCTGCAGCAAGATGTAAGACGAAATGACAACGTTATGACGTCACGAATAAACAAGTACGTCATATATGTAGTGTATCATTTCATTAAAAAGGTGTGCATTGGATGTAGTGTAGTCGGTATTACGTCATAAATAACATGTGCACGTGGTGTTTCGTATCATGTAGTATAGATACAATCATTATATTTTATAAATAGTATGTACGTATCAAATTATTGTTTATAAACAGCGCGAAGACATGACGAAGAGATGATGAAATTCACTCACAACATAATTATTGTCTGATCCAGCGAATGTCATAGAACACCATGTACGGGGATAAAGGGTGAGTGGTTGATGAAATATACCATTGTATATAACGCAACTTATGCAGTATGATTAGATTTACGTAACCTTAACTTGATGATGCGTACGCGGTTTTAAGTAATTTTTGAAAATGTAATGTAGAGTATGCGGAATGGCGTCAATTAAGAACGTAATGTGTCATGTATCGGATATGACGTCATTTAAGAAATATAAATGTGAAGTATCGTATTAAGAATAACGTCATTACCGAACATTTAATATGAGGTAGCATATGCGGTTTGACGTCATTACCGACACGTACTGATATAAGTAGCTTAAACGGTTTGACGTTGTTAAAGAAATGTACATGTTATATGATTTACTATCATCAAGAACGTGTTTTTTAATGTTAACGATATAACGGCATGTGTATTTGTACTGTAGCGTTGGAGTTTAATGCTCCGTAGCGGATATGGATTGTTGACGAGACCGATTTCTCGACAGAGAATTCACCTCCAAAAATAGTGTGCTAAAGATGCAAAGGCCCAAGCAGTGACCTCTCCACGATCTAATACAGATACTATGATCGGGGGTATACATGCTCTAGGCAACCATGCCCCACCCTTTTATATTTTCACAGGAAAGAGGTGGCAGCTTCATAGAAGGTGTGGCTGCAGGGTCCGTGGGAAAATATCAGAGAGCGGCTCAAAGAGTACGTGACGAGCCATTTAGCCCGGTATGCAGCCTTGAATGCAAACATGGATGACAACCCAATCACATTATATACTCTATGATAAGCACAAGAGTCATCTCTCCCTTACACTGACCACATGGGCATCGGAAAGAAATATTATTTTGTTTGTTATTCCTCCACACTCCAGCCGCCTCACACAGCCCTTGTACATTAGGGTGTTTGGACCTATGAAGGCGTTCTACAATAGGGAATGTCGGGCCTTTATGCATTCCAACCCAGGAGTGTCCATTTCTACAAGAGATATTGCTAGGTTCACTGCTAAGCCCTTCACTGAGGCATTCTGCACAGAAAACATGTCATAAGCCTTGAGAAATCTGGCCTGTTCAGTGCCAGCACCATTACTTCCACTTGATTCAGGGCAAGAGTCAACTCTTGAAAGTGACACAGATAGTGATAACATTTTCTGTGTGTGCAAGAAAAACAGTCCACCTGAATTCTGGAAGGATGTTTCGTTTTTTTTAATGGGATGAATGTAGTGTGTGCACGGATTTGGTACATCTAGTTTACTGCACTGATGCACATTTTTAGGCGGAATAGCTTCTTTAGGTGTCCCCATTGTGCCGAAGAAAACATGAAAATGTTACATTATATGAATATTGAGAATGAAAATTAGACACAAATTGAAAATAACTGATATACGTGTATTTATTTTATTTGATGTCTTAATTGCATATATTTAAATGGTCATATACTTTTTTGATTGTTACTTTGAATGGTATGGCGGAGCCTTGTTTATTCAGGTTTAGTTAATATTAGTGTTTTTTTTATTCAATATAATACATACAATGTATACATGTATATGATCATACAACATAGTGATTGTACTAAGCAATAAAGTTCAGACATGTTATACAAGATATGCTAATATATCTTTTTTTATGAGAAAAGAAAAGAACTACAGATGAATAGTTATGAAAAATGATGAGTTGTATAAAGTCGGAAGAAAGCATACTGGATTTGTGTGTTTTGTTGTAGATTCACAATGATCTTATAAGATTGAAAAAAATATACAAAAATATTTTATAAAGATAAACTAACATTAGAGTGAAATGTATATAAGTGGACAAACATTATGAGAATTTAATCTGATTCCATTTTTGTTCAAAGCTTTGTAATGTGTCATTACTGAGGGCTATTTCTTTCTCAATCTGGATTTTTAGTTTAAGACTATAAATAAAACAATTAAAATGTGGTACTTGTTTTTTGTACTTCATGTTATAGATAAAATATTTCATCATTATAAGAATAAAATTCACAATATTATTACAGTCTATTGATTTCAATGAGTAAATTCCGAAGCTTACATTTAAGAAATTTAGTTTAACATTTAGTTGCTGTAGTTCAAGAAAAGATACTAGTTGATTCCAAATAGGCTGGATGTGTTTGCACTACCAAAAAAGATGTTCTATAGTTTCGATGTTTTCACTGCAGAAGTCACACAGATTTGAGTTAGATAATTTGCATTTAAAGAGATATTTATTTGTAGCTATAATTCTATGTATGTATTTATATTGAAAATTTCTCAGTGTGCTTTCAATAGTTGCTTTATATGGCATGGTAAATATGTGTTTCCAATTAAGTTCATGTTCTTCGAAAAGAACTTGCCATTTATTTTGGGTTTTGGAGTTTTCTGTAGGGTTTCTAATTTGTAATGTGTAAAATATTTTGTTCGTTTTGTTTTTTCTTCCAAGTATGTTCCCTACGAATGTTGTTTGAGTACATGGTGTATTATTTGTATTGATTTCAGATTTAATATGTATGGGTATGCTTTTGATTAGTGTGTAGTACTTCAGAAAATTATTTGAAGGTATTCCGTATATGTAGCATATATCATCAAAAGAGTAGAAATCCTTAATTCTGTAGTCATATTATTGGTCGACATATTTAATGCTTCGTTCAAACCAATCTTTATAGAAAAACGTCTTATTGTTTGAAGTTATGTCTTTATTGTTCCATAAAATAGTTTTGCTTCTGGTTTGGGTTTCTAGGTTATGAGTGACATCACTCCATGCTGATAGAACATCAGACAAAAATATGTTTTCGTTTGCAATTTCATGTAGGAAAGTATTGTTGATGTTACATTCAAAGAGTAAAGAGTCACCATATTTTTTTAGGATTTTCTGGTAGAATAATTTCCATTTACTCGTATTGGTATTATCTAGGTATCTTTTAACCCAGCTGCATTTGATTGCATTCGAGAATGCGTCAATGTTCGTTAATTGGATACCTCCATTTTCTACAGATTGAATTAACTGAGTTCGTTTTATTCTGTCAGGTTTACCGCCCCATATGAAATTAAATATTGCTGATTTTATATCGTTAATAACATCATTTGGTGGATTTGGGAGGACTGTTAATACATAAATTAATTTCGGGAGTGCAAACGTTTTCAATACTGTGTTTTTTTCCGATTAGTGTAAGTTTACGGTGATGCCATGATTTTAAGCAGTTTTTAAAATTCTGTAATTTAGGTAGTATGTTTTTAAGAACTGTATCCTTTTCATTATTTGTGAAAGTAATTCCTAACGTTGTGGCTTCATCGGATGTCCAATGAAATGTCATTTCTTTTTTATATTGGACATTACTTTGTTTTAATTTACCTACTCGTAGCACAGTACATTTACTTTTGTTTAGTTTAAGACCCGATGTCATTCCGTAAAGGGTTAGCGATTCTATTAGGTTATGGAAAGAATCGTAATTGTCGTTTAAAAAATAAGTTGCATCGTCAGCAAATAGGGACTGTTTGATTTCTTCGTCAGGTTCTAGTGATATGCCTTTTATGTGTTTATTTGATTGGATGTGATGTGATAGATACTCGATGCAAATAATAAATAGCGATGATGAGAGTGGACATCCTTGTCGAACCCCTCGTTCGATGTTAAAACTGTTTGAAAAGAAGCCATTGTTAATGATTAAACTGTTAATATCTGTATAGAATAGTTTGACCCATTGAATGAGACTTTCACCAAAATTCATATTTTCTAAGCAAGAGAACATAAATGAATGATCAAGCGAATCGAATGCCTTTTCGAAGTCTGCAAAGAATATTAGACCAGGATTATTTGAATTGTTGAAATAGTTTATGCATTCTTGGATAAGACGAACGTTTTCACCAATGTAACGTCCTTTTATGAAACCAGATTGAGATTGTAAAATTATTGATGGTAATATTTTTTTAATTCTGTTTGCTATACTTTTAGTTGCAATTTTATAATCATTGTTTAGTAAACTAATTGGGCGCCAGTTCGATAAGGATTCTAAGTTTTTTCCGGGTTTTGGAATGAGTGATATTATACCTTGTTTTTGAAGCGTAGTTATGTTTCCATTATTATATGAATAGTTAAGTGATTTAATTCAATGTGTTTTGATATCATTCCAAAATATTTTATAAAACTCAATGGTGATGCCATCAGATCCTGGACTTTTGTTATTTTGCATTTCTTTTAGTGCTAATCCACATTCATATTCATTTAGTAATCCGTCACACAATAGTTTTTCTTCTTGATTTAAAGCGTGGTGTGTATTTTTAAAAAGGGTGTTATTTTCAACATTTTTTCGTTTATAGAGGGTTTCAAAAAATAAACGTTGTTCTTCTAGTATTTGTGTTCTGTTTGTTATATCTTTGCCATTGACTACTAATTTGTGTACAGTTTTTTGTTCACTTCTACGTTTTTCAATGTTTGCGAAGTATTTTGTATTTTTTTTCATTGTGTTCAACATGCTGTGCACGCGCTCTTAGTATTATTCCATTGAGATGTGTATGATAAATTCCATCTAATATTTGTTTTTTTTAATGTTATTTCGTTTTCAATGTCGGTGGTATCATTTGTGTTTGTTTGATGTAATTGTTTTTCAAGGGTTTCAATGGTTTTGATGGTTTCAGTTTCAAGTTTGTGTGTTTCTTTTTGTTTAAATGATGTGTATCTAATTGTTGTGTTACGTATATTTCCTTTAATTACTTCCCATAAGGTGTTTGGGTTTGCATCTTTATTATTTTGAACTGTATTTAATATTTCCTGTTTTATTTGTGTTTGATATTATGTATCTAATAAGATGCTGTTGTTAATTTTAAAGTATCCTGGGCCTCTTTCAGGTTGTATATTGTGCAGTTTAAGTTCAACTAGAGAGTGGTCAGTCATAAATCCTGGTTTTATGTTACATGTGTCAATAATGTTGCAAAGCGACTCAGATATTAAAAAATAGTCTAATCTACAAAATATTGTTGGTTTTGTGTTTGAGTGCCAGGTGAATTTGCTTTCGTTTGGAAATATTGTACGCCAGATGTCTATCATATTGTAGTTTTCAATTATGTTATTTAAAATGTTTCTATTTTTAGGATGAGTATAAAGGTTTCCCTTCTTTTTATCTAATAATGGGTTAAGAACAGTATTGAAATCACCACCGACAATTATGTTTTTATCTTGGTTATTATTTATAAAGGATTGTAATGTTTCGTAAAATGTGGAATCATCTATGTTAGGGCCGTAAACGTTGATAAATGTTAATTGTGTTTCATGTATTTTGATATCTATACTTGCTTGTCTGCCAATTATTATTTCGTTAAAATTATCAACTGTGATCCCTATATTATTTTTTATCAGAAAGGCAATGCCTTGTTTATTAGTATTTTGTCCACTAAGATAGATATCTCCGTCCCATTCATCTTTCAATGTTTGTGCTAAAGTAGGTGTCAAGTGACTTTCTTGTAATAGGCATATACTATATTTTTGTTTGTCTAACCATTTGAAGATTTTTATGCGTTTATCTTTATTGTTTAGCCCCTTTACATTCAAAGTACATAATTTAATCATTTAAAGAGGTGTAGGGTGTAGGTCCTATTTTAAAAGATGTCCAGTTGGTTTCTATTATAATACCTAAGATGTCCATACAAACAAACAAAACAAAAAGAGAACAAAAATTAGGGATATAAAAAGATGAGTGTTCCATGGCAATGAATACGTAGAAAAAAAAGAATCACAAAAATGAGAAAAAAATAATTTAAAGAAAGAAAAAAAATAAAGATTATCAAAATGAAACAATGTACAAAAGAAGGTTCAAGGTCTGTTGATCCGAGTTGATGTGGTTTACAAGCACCCACTGAGTGATATATTTACATTAATAATACATGAATTTTACAACAAAAGAAAAGTGACCTTAAAAGAAAAATTAACATTTTCATCTTAATGGTCTTTAAGATAAAAATAAAACATCATCGTGTAAGACACAATTACGTATATATTGATTTATATTACAGGTTAGATGATAGTTTAAATTCTCTACCTAACTGCATACTCTCTTGATGAAGTATTATTTAAAAAAAATTAAACACATACAGACAGTACAAATGAGTTATTCGCAGAAAGATTTCTTCACATGGTCAATATGTAAATAAAATTAGTCAGTATTAAGTTATATAAATCAATTATTTCAGATAATATAGAATGCATTCTGGTAAGAGTATAAATAAACTAACAAACGACAACAGAAAAAACAAGCAAGCAAAACAACACCACAAATCAGTGTCATGCAAAACGCAGATTTGACAAATACATCATAATAACATATAAGTTTTTCAATAAGCATATTATACATATTTAAACGCGTATATAATACTTATAGACAGACATTTCCTCTTAATGGTCTTTAAAATAAAGAAAACCATCTAGTAAGCCGCAATTATGTATATATTGATTTATATTAGAGGTTAGGTGATATTTTAAATTCCCTACCTAACTGCATACTATCTTGATAAAAATTCTACAAAAATTTGAACATAAATTATAATAATGTGTAATAATGTATTTTAGAAAGATTTGTTCACATTGTTAATATGTAAATAAAATTAGTCAGTATTAAGTTATCTAAATCAGTTGTTTAAGATAATAATTTAAAATTCCTAACTGCATACTATCTTGATGAAAATTCAAAATTCAAACACATACATACATTACAAATAATGTATTCGCAGAAAGATTTGTTCACATTGTTAAAATGTAAATAAAATTAGTCAGTATTAAGTTATCTAATTCAATTATTTCAGATAATATAGTATGTATTCTGGTAAGGGTATAAGCAAAGTAACAAAAGACAACAGAAAAAGCAAACAAAAACACACCTCAAAAATCAGTGCCATGCAAAAACGAAAAATTTGACAAATATATAATAACAAAAATAAGTATATTATACATGTTTTAATGCATACATAATACTTATAGACAGACACCGACATCGTAAGTGAAACATAAATGATTTTTGTCCTATAATAAATACAAGAATGCATGTATTGTTGCCGTAATAATACTAAATGATGCCTCTTTAAATACAGAATAGAAAAAAATCCTTTACTTAGGCATCAAAATCATACAATGTATTTATAGTCAAATAATTATAGATTTACATCAATGGGAATGCCAAGTTATATTGTACAATTTAGTTGATTATTTGTATTATTGAAAAATATATGTCTTGTTCATTAAGCATATCATGCAACATTTAAAAAACAATTGTAAAATTTTGAAAGAACTATGTAAAATGTGTATATGTTTTACAGTTAAGAAATAACTGGTTTTGGATATATGTTTTACAGTTAAGAAATAACTGGTTTTGGGTACGAATATACCTTAATATCATCGATTTTCCAAGTTACAAGATTCATAAACATTGAATGTGTTTACTTGTATTTCGTAACGGTGACCTACATTCTTGTTAATAATGCCCATGCTTTTCAGTGAAAAACTGCATTTCTCACATTCATGTCAATTGTCCTATACACAAGATGAGGGCTGTCTATAAAAACATGCTGTGTGTTATGTTATACTTGAAATGTGTACTACATCGCGTTTGCGATTTTTTAAACACATAATGTTCATTTGTAATTACATTACTTCTTAAAACTGTTATTTACGGTTAAGTTTTTTCAAAGTGGGATGCCAATTAATTCTATACAAAAATTTACTCGAATAGGTGTGTATTTTGTAAACAGCCCTCTATTTGAAGAAACACTCCAATGAACATTATCCTACATTGTCCATGGAAAAATCATGCATGTAAACGTCATCATGCAAGTACCGGTAAACTTCTTAACAGCCAGTAACAAATAATGTAAACAAGCAAATGCGAGAAAAAAAGGTGTAGAATAGCATTAACTACAAAAGTGATTGAAATGTATTGTGAGACATCATTGTTCCGTATGCGTTTGTATAAAATTTCAATATTGTTTGTGTGTGTGTTGCTTTTTTAATCCCCGTGTGTTTAAATATACATTGATAAAGACTATATACTTGTTTATATTTGGGGTAGCCATTCAAATATTTTTACCGGCTATAACCACGGTTATAAGTAGGCCAATTTTAAATTGTATAGTCTGTTTCCTAAATGTATGTACATGTATACATATGATGATGTCATGTAGTTCCTTTCATTGATAGTGATTTTTAAAGGTCATACGTTCTCACATATTCTGAAAAGCAGACTTTTATAATAAATTGGATTATATAAAACTACGTAAACAACAGCATAAGACTAGTTATGAATGTTAAAGTAATATGTAAATAGTCAATAGATATCAGTTATTTCTCCATAGTAAACAACATACCATGTCTGTTTGTAATGTTTAAATATCTTCTAGCGACTTTGCGTGCCATTACGTCTGTACTGTCTGAAATCTTCTATGACACCACTCACATTGTCATAGATGTCGAATTTAATGCGTTCACCCGCGACAGTTTGCCCGTACACCGCCCCATTGAAATACCAGGCACTTTCGATGTCTGGATGAAGGTGGAGCCTGTTGATGAGCCCTTGATTGGGCTTGGTGACATCATCGACAAGTTTGTATCCGCCATTCTTCATTGGTGCCCGTTTCCTCATTATGGCAGATTTTACTGAGTTATTTCTCAGTTTGATGAGCACTGGGCGGGTCTGTCCCTTCTTTGTTGGGATACGATGCATGGCTACTGTATCGATTGGCTGCACGTCAACCTCGGTATGAGTTTTCAGGATCCCGATTACCGTTTTGGCAAGTGATTCATCATTTTCATCCCTGTTCTCTGGTATATTATATATTTTTATGTTATTCTTTCTGGAATATTGTTCATTATAGTTAGCCTTTTTACTTGCCATTCTGCTGATTTCGTCTGTCTTGTCTATTTGTTCCTGAAGTGACTTCAGATTTGTTTTGTTATTGTTTTCCAATTTTTGCAATGTATCTTTCAGACTTTTATTCTCAAAGTCTAATGAATCTATTGTTGCTTGCATTTCTTTGTATTTTTCATTAACTAGTTGATCGATCTTTTTGTTCATATTTTGTTCAATTTTATGCATTACGCTAGTGACTGTGTTGGTGATAAGTTGTTCAACTTCATCTTTACGAAGCATACTCTTGAGATCTTCCCTCAAGCTTGATATGCCATCAGTCATTGCTTGAAGTTGCATATGTATGGAATTGAGTTCATCCATGCTTGAATTTCTATTGTCACTAGTATCTGGCCTATATTTCTTGACAGCCGGTTTTGTTTGAGGTTTTTCTCCTGTGAAGTTAAGCTTAAGCTGTTTTTTGGTTGTATAATTGCTCATTGTGCTTATGAACAATTACAGTTATCTTCTCCAGTGTTTTTCAGACGACACATCTAATAGTAAATACTCAGAGCTGACACAGTTATAATCCTTATAATCCTTATAATGCCCATTGAGAGTCCATGCACAGGGGTTTTCTCAAATGCATGTGTTTTACAAGTCAAACACCTATCACACACACATATGCAAAATCCTTTGTTGAATTCTTTGTTATAAACATTTCCAAATTGCTTTTTATCACATTACAATTCCTGGATGTCACTTTGTCACAACATTCAAAGCACAATTATGAACATGTTGTACTATAAATTCTCACTTTTTTATCACTATAAACATGTATTTTAATGTAAATTTTGGAGAGCAAAATTATCTACACATCCCTCCAGCGATGACCTTAACCTTCTAATATTAGTGTTGTATAGCCTATTTAACGCGGACCACTTGCCGACAAAAGATTATATTACACTAATTCCGATTCCCACAGGGTCCCATTATAAAACTGACAATTTTCAAAGCATTTTTCATGCCTTTCCGACGTATCAATTTTTCCGAATCTGGTATAATTTTACAGATGGATCCGTTTTTTTCCAATACTTGCAATCAAAAACATACCGTCTCGCAACTTCTAAGAAAGTAAATCGCTGTCGAATGCACCCACCGTAGAAAACAGTCTTTCGAAAGCCTTATTTTGACAAAAGCCCCATACAATAGAAAACACACCCCAAACGTTTATATTTCAAGTAAGCTTCCATTCCAAGACATCAAAGTACTCCAGACACATACATGTTATTAGAAATAACCACAAAAGACATGCCTCACATGGTGAAATGTCTTTTATTTAAGAAGAGAAAATGAACTCTTTAGAAATAGGCACTTCTTTCGAATGAACCACGGAGGGGTACACACTGATTTAGTGTAATGTTACTAAAATTAACAGCAATGGCGGAAAGCATTGGTTTTGTTTTTGCTACCGCAGTTAAATTGGAGGATTTACGTCATAAAAAGCCAATTATCCAATTAAGTTAAGTCAAATATGTGTGTCTTTTAAATAATGTATATGATATATGAAGATGGTTTCTAGACGCACATGAATATTCCTTAAGTAGCGAGTCAACCGTGTTGCATACAGAAATATACAATGGATCTATCGCCTTAAGGACATGCCCGTCATGCCAATGAACAATGCATTCAATGCCAGGTATCACGCTATCAGTGGTAGGCTTGACGCATCATTTCTTCTCATATATTATAGAGACGACATTAATATTCGTGCATTTTGATAATCCATCTTACATGTAGATTAAATGAAAAATGGGGATAGTCACAATGA
The DNA here is from genome assembly GCF_020536995.1 of Dreissena polymorpha. NCBI lineage: Eukaryota > Metazoa > Mollusca > Bivalvia > Myida > Dreissenidae > Dreissena > Dreissena polymorpha. The sequence goes on along the minus strand of NC_068368.1, from coordinate 25,909,562 downwards.
TTTAACCAATGCGTTTAGCCAATCCGAAAGCTTCAAGATCGTCAGATACCTTCATTCATTTTATTGCTCAATCGCAAACAGAAATGGAAAGAGCATTCTAAAGTCTGTTAAGGCGATCTTTAAACCTTAACGACGTCTTAACTATCATCAAGTTATGGGTGTTGGAGTGTCGCCTGCCTACCTTGTTCCAGTTATATCGTTCTCGCGTGCTCTGGCGTTTCCAGTACAGTGTGTAACCCAGCCCTGGGCCACAATGTTCCGACTCGGGGATTGGCTGAAATACAGCATGCGACATTATGTAAACTATACAAGACAAATCGTAAAACTTGCATATATGTAATACAAAATGAATAAGCACTCGAGTTGTGTTATGTATCGCCAGATTAATATATGCCATTAAAATAAACCTATAATACATAAATAATGTACACATATACACATGTACGCATGAAGATCAGTATATTAAATCGATTCCAGATGTATTGAAGTTAAATCTGTATGGTCTTTACTTAAATCAAAATATAAAGCAAAAGCATTAACAAACATAATCTAATTCCCACTACTGCCTTCTTACCGTCCATGACATGTTGAGTATCCCCACTTTGCCGTCCATGACATGTTGAGTGTCCCCACTTTGCCGTCCATGACATGTTGAGAGTGCCTACTTACCGTCCATGAGATGTTGAGTGGGCCTACTTACCGTCCATGAGATCTTGAGTGTGCCTACTTACCGTCCATGACATGTTGAGTGTGCCCACTTACCGTCCATGACATGTTTAGTGTGCCTAATTACCGTCCATGACATATTGAGTGTACTTACTTACCGTCCATGACATGTTGAGTGTGCCTTATTACCGTCCATGACATGTTGAGTGTGCCCACTTACCGTCCATGACATGTTGAGTGTTTCCAGTTACCGTCCATGACATGTTCAGTGTCCGCACTTACCGTCCATGACATGTTGAGTGTGCCCACTTACCGTCCATGACATGTTGAGTGTGCCCACGTACGTCCATGACATGTTAAGTGTGCCCACTTACCGTCCATGACATGTTGAGTGTGCCCACTTACCGTCCATGACATGTTGAGTGTGCCCTCTTTCCGACCATGACATGTTGAGTGTGCCTACTTACCGTCCATGACATGTTGAGTGTGCCTACTTACCGTCCATGACATGTTGAGTGTGCCTACTTACCGTCCATGATATGTTGAGTGTGTCTACTTACCGTCCATGACATGTTGAGAGTCCCTGCTTACCGTCCATGACATGTTGAGTGTGCCTACTTACCGTCCATGACATGTTGAGTGTGCCTTCTTACCGTCCATGATATGTTGAGTGTGCCTACTAACCGTCCATGACATGTTCAATGTCCCTACTTACCGTCCATGATATGTTGAGTGTGCCTGCTTACCGTCCATGACATGTTGAGTGTGCCTGCTTACCGTCCATGACATGTTGAGTGTGCCCACTTACCGTCCATGACATGTTGAGTGTGCCCACTTACCGTCCATGACATGTTGAGTGTGCCTACTTACCGTCCATGACATGTTGAGTGTGCCCACTTACCGTCCATGACATGTTGAGTGTGCCCACTTACCGTCCATGACATGATTAGTGTGCCTACTTACCGTCCATGAGATGTTGAGTGTGCCTACTTACAGTCCATGAGATCTTGAGGATGCCTACTTACCGTCAAATGACATGTTGAGTGTGCCCACTTACCGTCCATGACATGTTGAGTGTTTCCAGTTACCGTCCATGACATGTTCAGTGTCCGCACTTACCGTCCATGACATGTTGAGTGTGCCCACTTACCGTCCATGACATGTTGAGTGTGCCCACGTACGTCCATGACATGTTAAGTGTGCCCACTTACCGTCCATGACATGTTGAGTGTGCCCACTTACCGTCCATGACATGTTGAGTGTGCCCTCTTTCCGACCATGACATGTTGAGTGTGCCTACTTACCGTCCATGACATGTTGAGTGTGCCTACTTACCGTCCATGACATGTTGAGTGTGCCTACTTACCGTCCATGATATGTTGAGTGTGTCTACTTACCGTCCATGACATGTTGAGTGTCCCTGCTTACCATCCATGACATGTTGAGTGTGCCTACTTACCGTCCATGACATGTTGAGTGTGCCTACTTACCGTCCATGATATGTTGAGTGTGCCTACTAACCGTCCATGACATGTTCAATGTCCCTACTTACCGTCCATGATATGTTGAGTGTGCCTGCTTACCGTCCATGACATGTTGAGTGTGCCTGCTTACCGTCCATGACATGTTGAGTGTGCCCACTAACCGTCCATGACATGTTGAGTGTGCCCACTTACCGTCCATGACATGTTGAGTGTGCCTACTTACCGTCCATGACATGTTGAGTGTGCCCACTTACCGTCCATGACATGTTGAGTGTGCCCACTTACCGTCCATGACATGATTAGTGTGCCTACTTACCGTCCATGAGATGTTGAGTGTGCCTACTTACAGTCCATGAGATCTTGAGGATGCCTACTTACCGTCAAATGACATGTTGAGTGTGCCCACTTACCGTCCATGACATGTTGAGTGTGACTACTTGCCGTCCATGACACGTTGAGTATGCCTACTTACCGTCCATGACATGTTGAGTGTGCCTAATTACCGTCCATGACATGTTGAATGTGCCTACTTACCGTCCATGACATGTAAAGTGTGCCCACTTACAGTCCATGACATGTTGAGTGTGCCCACTTACCGTCCATGACATGTCGAGTGTGCCCTCTTTCCGTCCAGGACATGTTGAGTGTGCCCACTTACCGTCCATGACATGTTGAGTGTACCCTCTTTCCGTCCATGACATGTTGAATGTGCCCACTTACCGTCCATGACATGTTCAGTGTCCCCACTTACCGTCCATGACATGTTGAGTGTGCCTACTTACCGTCCATGACATGTTCAGTATGCCCACTTACCGTCCATGACGTGTTGAGTGCGCCTACTTACAGTCCATGACATGTTGAGTGTTCCCACTTACCGTCCATGACATGTTCAGTGTCCCCACTTACCGTCTATGACATGTTGAGTGTGCCCACTTACCGTCCATGACATGTTGAGTGTGACTCCTTACCGTCCATGACATGTTGAGTGTGCCCAATTTCCGTCCATGACATGTTGAGTGTGCCTACTTACCGTCCATGACATGTTGAGTGTGCCCAATTTCCGTCCATGACATGTTGAGTGTGACAACTTACCGTCCATGACATGTTGACTGTGCCCTCTTTCCGCCGTCCATGACATTTTTAGTGTGCCTACTTACCGTCCATGACATGTTGAGTGTGCCCAATTTCCGTCCATGATATGTTGAGTGTGACTACTTACCGTCCATGACAAGTTCAGTGTCCGCACTTACCGTCCATGACATGTTGAGTGTGCCTACTTACCGTCCATGACATGTTGAGTGTGCCCACTTACCGTCCATGACATGTTGAGTGTGCCTACTTACCGTCCATGAAATGTTGAGTGTGCCCACTTACCGTCCATGACATGTTGAGTGTGCCTACTTACCGTCCATGACGTGTTGAGTGTGAGCTCTTTCAGTCCATGACATGTTGAGTGTGCCTACTTAATGTCCATGACATGTTGATTGTGCCTACTGACCGTCCATGATATGTTGAGTGTGTCTACTTACCGTCCATGACATGTTGAGTGTGCCCACTTACGCTCCATGACATGTTGAGTGTGCCTACTTACCGTCCATGAAATGTTGAGTGTGCCCACTTACCGTCCATGACATGTTGAGTGCGCCTTCTTACCGTCCATGACATGTTGAGTGTGCCCACGTACCGTCCATGACATGTTGAGTATGCCTACTTACCGTCCATGACATATTGAGTGTGCCTACTTACCGTCCATGACATGTTGAGTGTGCCCACTTACCGTCCATGACATGTTTAGTGTGCCTACTTACCGTCCATGAAATGTTGAGTGTAACCAATTACCGTCCATGTCATGTTGAGTGTGCCTACTTACCGTCCATGACATGTTGAGTGTGCCTACTTACCGTCCATGACATGTTGAGTGTCCCCACTTTGCCGTCCCCTCCTCCCACGCTGTGCGGGGCGCGGTACGGGGGCGCTGAAGGCGTATGGATGTACGCTGAAATAGGAGGAGAACATGTACGTACAAGAAAGTAGTTCAGTATCTGTATGCATAAGTTATATGTTAGAAGTATGTATCAACTTAATGCTAATGTATAACACTGGATTTTTTAACCGCTCTAAGCCAAGGATTGATGCGAAAACTTGCTAAACCTTTTTTTTTTGTTGTTGTTGTTTTGTTTGTCGTTAAACACAATAAAAAAAGTTTATTAATATTAATCACCTTATTTAAATTTAAAGTTATACACAAAAATATCTCTTAACCAAATTGTTTGCAGACATCTGTATGTTTTATTTACAAATATGGCTATTAATTTACTAATAGCTCAAATTGTTTAAGAAACATTCAAGTCATGTTATTTTGTCTTGAATATAATAACATCTTTTATTCACAGTATATTGTATGAATAACGAACCGGAAGGTCTGCTACTCTCTGATCCACGACCATAGGCGTTCACGGCGCGCACCTTGAACCGGTAGTTCGTGTTCGGAACCAACCCCGTGACGTAGGTAGATCGCTGATCGCTGCGATTTCCGTTGTTTTTAGCCGTCGCGACTGCAGTGCTCTCCGAAACGTCTGCGAAGCATACAGGTACATATTTTGGGGAATGAAAAAATTAATGTAGATCTTCTCTTTTTGTTTAAGAAGCTGCGAGTTAATGTAGCACTTTCATATAAATGATAGAATTGGAGAAATTATACAAGCGTTTATTAAACATCTTCTAATGCATTCAGGATATTTGTTGGATTTGGTGGAATAATTTTAATTCACGAGTGATCAAAATACATGGGTTCTTTTTTTTTTCGATGACCACGGGTGAATTAAAGTCAATATTCTAACGAACCCAATGAATGTTCTTTTAAGTTTATGCTCACAAATGATTATTGTTGTATTTGACCTGGAGAATTACGCAAAAATAATGACGCCATGACATAAAAAACAACGTAATTTCTCAGTAAAACAGTGAAAATTATCGATAATGTTCACTGTTAATTTTCATCTTTTTTGAAACAGTGAATTATCGGTTTCAATTAACTGATATTTCTCTCTAAACCTACGGAAAACATAAACCATAATATTAAAAAAAAATCAATTCAATGTATCAATGGATTAATTTAAGTAAGACTTAACCAATCATCGGCTTTTTAATGATTTTCTTTATGTTTACATCAAAGTATGGTCACCTCTTGCAACTATTGTCCAGTTTCCAGGATCGTAAGAAGTTTCTGCCTCGATATCATAAGACAGGATGGGAGCACCGTGTTCCATTGATGATGTCATAGTCCAGATGACGCGCGCACTGAATGACGTCGCCGTTTCGCCGTCAACGTACACACCTGCTGGAGCGCCCGGCGGACCTGTGTTGATACATCTGTATACTAGTATGTGACACAGACGTTGATACAAATTACCGTTAGATCGTTTCCGAAAGTTTGAAATGTCTTCAAACAATATTTTCTCGCTTATAATATTATGCAGACAAAGTTCGGTACAATTAAGACTTTTTAAGTAAAAACAGTATATGTTCGTACAGAATATGTGTTGAACAAACTTTCGCAGCTAATCGTATGTATATCAAAAACTCGATTTCACAGGATTCTAATTTGAAAATTTCTCTTTTCATACATCGCAACTCGCTACATGTTGTGTGGACACTGACCTAAATGTTGTGTGGACACTGACCTACATGTTGTGTTGACAACTGACCTCTTACGGTGACCTTGGCTGTGCGAGTGTCCACTTGGAGGGGCGTCTGTGCCTCGCACGTGTACTCGCCTTCATGAGCGTACTGGGCCTCCCGGATGTAGAGGCCGGAGGCGCCTTCCTTCATACCCTGTGGAACAGCATGTAACTCGATCAGTGATTGGTAAATATTTGGTTTGGATAAGTTAATAACTTTTATTACACATGTTTTTACAGTAGACGCAGTAGAACGATTGCCAACATTTTATTGAACTTCAAATTTGCAAGTCTTTGTATCTACATAACTCCGTAATGAACATGCATGTCACTATACAAGCACACAAATACGAAATACCATTGATTAAACAAGGCTTTTAGTGACAAAGCAGCAGTCCCCTATCGGGTCTATGTTGTCCGAGTAAGAACACGATCTTCATAAGTCTCATAAATCTACTTTAATACTCTGTAGTTATGGCAGAAGGCAGACTTTAGTCTTCAATTCTTTCTGTAAAAAACACGGCAAACAATTTTTTTTGGTATGACACAAATAAACTGAAATAGTTTGCCTTCTATCCACCCATAGAGTTTCATCAACCTATCATTAGAACTTGCTGAGTTGTCCTGACGTCCGGATTCATTTTGCCCATAGCAACATTTTGTTTCTGGCCAAGATTTGAAAAACGAGCATATTCCCTCAAATGGTCCTTTATCCACAGACCTACACACATGATGTAATATGCATATTAAACGTATGGACCTTTATCCACACACCGAGTTTTGTCAACCAGGCTTACATACTTGGTAAGTTATCGATATCCAGAATTTAGTTGTCAATTATATATGGACCAATAAAACATGTCACCACAGAACAACCGCATTTATCGTCTAACAAAAACACTGAAATAATATGTAGCCCTTTTACGAAAATCGAAGTTTCAGCAACTTAGCATCCAATATTTTTGAGTTATCGCAGGATCCAGATTTCAGTTTTCAATTTTGTCTGTAATCATAGCATCTGTAAATGTAGCAACCACACTTTTAGTCTGACGAGAACACTGATGTTATGTACGTATTCCCCATTTAGCCCTTGATCCACATACCAAGTTTGATTGTCATAGCTTGAGTACATTTTTATTTTGCATTATTTCCGTATTAACCATGCGATACACTTTTTTGTCTGATTAAGAAACTAAAAATAACGCGCATTTTTTCCAATATGATCCTTCATGCACATACCAAGTTTCGTCAACTTATCTGAAGTATGTTTTTAGTAAAGCAACAGCAAATCGGACAGACGGAGACGCGGGCGTAGGACACACGAAGGTAATTTAGTCCTCTCCGGTTGAACCGAAAGGGACTTGTTAAAGCATATATTTGATGATACGTATATATTACCAACTAAATAACCTTATAAATATGAATCTAATTCAGGATTGTGCCAGTTGATGTTTAACGTACCGATATAAAATGATGGTGCCGTTTAAAGTCGATGTAATGTCCATTGAACTTCCACCGGTACTTGACGTCAATATCGCTCCTTGCGACATCGACGTAGCACGAGAGGAACTGCGTCTCGTTGACGGCTACTTCCGTCGGCTCGGGACCGCGCTCTATCACCACGCCGTCTGAGGAAATACGAATTGGGCATTTTAAGATGTGTACAGTATAATGAAATGAACCGAATGCGTAAGTTTTGGAAAAAAACACTTATTATTATTTATCTTTAAATTGTTGTTCGAAGGCTTTTGATTTTAGTTTTTTAAAATTGAACCTGAAATACTGCTTCATTGATACATAAAAAAATAAGACATCTCACACTTGATTGAAAACAGTTATAAGGAATTTGCAAAATGTTTCCACATGAAAAGGTTTATTACAAAAATATCCACTCGCGCCTGCATGTTTGTTACAGCAATCTTAAGCAGTCTTCCGAATCTGAATGTGATGTTTCATGGAAGGGAATCATTAATGTGCAAGATCAACAGAAGAAATCATAAAGCGGAGCTGACAAGATTTTGCTTTTTATTACAATTACATTGAAAAACAATGTGACTGGCAACTCATAGTTGAACCACGCACATGGCCATATGCTTCCCAAATACAGCCTTCTATTACATTTACAATTTAAGTGTTACGTGAATGGACCTGATTGTCATACCTTATTAACTAATTAATGGACCTGATTGTCATACCTTATTAACTAATTAATGGACCTGATTGTCATACCTTATTAACTACGTAATGGACCTGATTGTCATACCTTATTTACTACGTAATGGACCTGATTGTCATACCTTATTAACTACGTAATGGACCTGATTGTCATACCTTATTAACTACGTATTGGACCTGATTGTCATACCTTATTTACTACGTAATGGACCTGATTGTCATACCTTATTAACTACGTAATGGACCTGATTGTCATACCTTATTAACTACGTAATGGACCTGATAGTCATACCTTATTAACTACGTATTGGACCTGATTGTCATACCTTATTTACTACGTAATGGACCTGATTGTCATACCTTATTAACTACGTAATGGACCTGATTGTCATACCTTATTAACTACGTAATGGACCTGATAGTCATACCTTATTAACTACGTATTGAACCTGATTGTCATACCTTATTTACTACGTAATGGACCTGATTGTCATACCTTATTAACGACGTAAAGGACCTGATAGTCATACCTTATTAACTACGTATTGGACCTGATTGTCATACCTTATTTACTACGTAATGGACCTGATTGTCATACCTTATTAACTACGTAATGGACCTGACTGTCATACCTTATTAACTACGTAATGGACCCGATTGTCATACCTTATTAACTCACTACGTAATGGACCTGATTGTCATACCTTATTAACTACGTAATAGACCTGATTGTAATACCTTTTTAACTACGTAAAAGACCTGATTATCATACCTTATTAACAACGTAATGGACCTGATTGTCATACCTTATTAACTACGTAATAGACCTGATTGTCATACCTTATTAACTACGTAATGAACCTGATTGTCATACCTTATTAACTACGTAATAGACCTGGTTGTCATACCTTATTAACTACGTAATAGACCTGATTGTCAAACCTTATTAACTACGTAATGGACCTGATTGTCATACTTTTGTAACAACGTAATGGACCTGGTTGTCATATCTTATTATTGGACCTGATTGTCATACCTTAGTAACTACGTAATACATCTGATTGTCATACCTTATTTAATACGTAATAGACCTGATTGTCATACCTTATTAACTACGTAATGGACCTGATTGACATACCTTATTAACTATGCAATGGACTTGATTGTCACACCTTATTAACTGCGCAATGGACCTGATTGTCATACCTTATTAACCATGTAATGGACCTGATTGCCATACCTTATTAACTACGTAATGGACCTGATTGTCATACTTTATTAACTACGTAATAGACCTGATTGTCATACCTTATTAACTACGTAATGGACCTGATTGTCATACCTTATTAACTACGTATGATTGTCATACCTTATTAATTACGTAAGTATAACGTGAATGGTCCTGATTGTCATACCTTATTAACTACGTAATGGACCTGATTGTCATACCTTATTAACTACGTAATGGACCTGATTAACATACCTTATTAACTACGTATTGGACCTGAATATCATACCTTATTAACTACGTAATGGACCTGATTGTCATACCTTATTAACTACGTAATAGACCTGATTGTCATACCTTATTAACTACGTAATAGACCTGATTGTCATACCTTATTAACTACATAATAGACCTGATTGGCATACCTTATTAACTACGTAATAGACCTGAATGTAATACCTTATTAACTACGTAATAGACCTGATTGTCATACCTTATTAACTACGTAATGGACCTGATTGTCATACCTTATTAACTACGTAATGGACCTGATTGTCATACCTTATTAATTACGTAATGGACCTGATTGTCATACCTTATTAACTACGTAATGGACCTGATTGTCATACCTTATTAACTACGTAATGGACCTGACTGTCATACCTTATTAACTACGTAATGGACCTGATTGTCATACCTTATTAACTACGTAATGGACCTGAATATCATACCTTATTTACTACGTAATGGACCTGATTGTCATACCTTATTAACTACGTAATGGACCTGATTGTCATACCTTATTAACTACGTAAGTATACAAAGGCTCTGTTTTGTAAGAAATAACAGCAATATATTTCGAACTAGGAAAACATGTATTCAATACTCACGAAAAAAACAATGCGTCAAAACTGTCCGTTTACATTTATTCTATAAATTGACAAAATTGAAAAAAAGTATCAGATTTGCAATTTTCGATGTAGTTTTTTTGGCAAGAAACAATTATACTGAACATTTACCATGCTCTAAAATATCCATTATATGCATCTTTTGACGAGTTAAAATACATAAAAATTATAAAGCGTTAAAAACGCGAACTGATTGCATAATTTGGAAAGTTCTGTTGTCATCGTTATATTTTGTAACATTACGAGGATTGCTTATATAAAGTATAGTGTACGTCCGTTACTATGCCAGCACGGATGGCAGAGTGGCTGAAGCGCAAGACTTTTATTCCAAGGGTCAGTGGTTCACGCCTGGGAGTGGATTACTTTTTTTTCTTTCTTTATTTTTTGATACTAGAATTATTTAGTTTCGATGTTTACATTTATTAATGTAAAGCATTTAATCACAAACTTTAAAACAAACTAAATTCTGTGAAAAGGTCACTTTAAATCTTTTTGATTAAATTGACTACAGAAGTGGGTACGAAATATATTAATTTCAAGTGAGTATATCGATCATCGTTCATAATCCTATTGACCCCTTTACTTTTATGAATAAATGCGTTTCCCAGCCAGCAAGGATTCCATATGAGTCGTGTTCTGAGAAAACCGGGCATAATGCATGTGCGTAAAAGTGTCGTCTCAGATAAGCCTGTGCAGTTCGCAAAGGCTAATCAGGGACGACACTCTCCGCTTAAATTGGATTTCCGCTAAAAATAGACTTCATTTCAACAAAAAAATGTCATAAAAGCGGAAAGCGTCGTCCCTGATTAGCCTGTGCGGACTGCATAGGCTAATCTGGGACGACACTTTACGCACATGCATTATGCCCAGTTTTCTCAGAACACGACTCGTATAGGTTTTAAATATCATGCCAACCCCGAGCTGATGACGAAGTCCGATATAGAATTTAGCATAAAGGGCCGATATATTTGCCATAAACAACACATGTACATGTATCTGAATTTCGGCGTATTTCAATTTATCGTCTTGATATCGGACGTATTTCTGCATATGAAATTATATGAAAGTGTCATAAATCTGGAAAATTCTCATACATGACACGCGTTTAGAAATTACTTGCATCTATACATGTAAAAACGTATGCACCAAAATGTAATACTGCGCACCTTTAAGCCATTTTCCTAGTGGACTCTCCCATCCTTCTAAATTGGAGCAATTTATTTCCAAATCTAGGAATGTCTAGTATATTTGTTTCTATATTTAGAATATTTCTTACAGAAATTCTTATAAGCAAACAGCGCAGACCCTGACGAGACGCCGCATCATGCGGCGTCTCATCTGGGTCTACGCTGTTTGCCAATGCCTTTTTTCTGGACGCTAGGCATAAATGGGTTATAGTTGTGTTTGCATGTTTACGACACAACCGCAGTAACGGCCCCGTTAAGAACAAAAACATACATTATTTGACTGGCATGGCGCGTAAATCAAAAACTACAATCGCTGTGTCTAAAGACATATTAACCGGCTGTGAACTTGCAAGTTTCTGTCAAGTGTACCTCAAAACAAATTGATGATAAAAAGCTTAAACTTTACCAACATATTAACAAGTTTATGATGTCAGGCATCTCCACAGTTTTTGTAAAGTCCGTACAGGCTAATCAGGAACGACACTTTCCGCGTTGATGATATTTTTCGTTTAAATAGATGATATTTGTTGGATCCGGTGGATTATTGATTTTAATTCACGAGTGATTATAGAAAATAATATTTTCACGAATAATATATATTTTTTATGATCACGAGGGAATTAAAATCAATAATCCACCGAATCCAACAAATTTTCTGTTTATTTAATGCATTTTCACAGTTTATATACATTGTTCAAGAGTTAAACTGAACTAAATAATTTTGCTGGGATAATGACATCATTTCGTCCAAAAAATGACGTCATTTCACAGTAAACAATGAAAATTATCGATAATTCTCACTGATAATTTTCACTGTTTGAAACAGTGAAATTATCAGTTTTAATTCACTGATATTTCTCTATAAACCACCGGAAAGCATTAAATAAAGCAAGTTAAAGCGGAAAGTGTCGTTCCTGATTAGCCTGTGCGGACTTTACAAAAACTGTGGAGGTGCCTGACATAACATACTTGTTAATGTGTTGGTAAAGTTTACTGTAAGCTTTTTATCATTAGTTTGTTTTGAAATACACAAGCTAATCTGGGACGGCTACTTATGCACATGCATTTAACCCGCTTTTCACAGAGCGCGGCCCATATTTTATAGATATCGTAAAAATACAGCAGACTAATATCGATAGATATCATTTCTGGGTGCCCCGCTTATAAAGGAGCAGATATTGGACCGATATTGGTTCTTTAATATTATGCTTGCTGGGTTGATGTCATAATCGCGGTTTGCATTAATATGCGTGTGTTCGTAAATAAAATCAGGACAATACTAGTTTTTCGTATTTTACAAATAAAACAAATGCGAATATTGTTTATATACCCACGACAGTGATGAAGGTGGAGTTGTGTGCCTCGCCATATTCGTTCCTAGCCATGCAGATGTACAAACCGGCGTCTGCGGCGGAGAGTTCGGTGATGATAAGCTCAAACGTCAGCGTCATCTTGAGTCGCCCGCCAACGTCTCCCGGCTTGAGGCCCAGGAGTCGGTCGTCCTTCATCCACTCTACCTGCAATTGAACATAAAAGCATTGTGTAGCGTACATTTCTGTGGCATCTCGACATAGTAATCGCATCACTATGTTACAACATGATTTCATTGTGTTATTTCAAAACAGTTTTACAATGAAACCGAAGTTGTTGTTGTTTTCACATACATCTGAAAAAATCAGTTCGCTTCTAAACGTACGGTTGGTAGTGGTGCCCCTTGCACTCTGCACGGAATTGATGTTTTCCCTCCTAGGGACGCCATCTGGGAGTGCTTCATAGGGAACTGCTCGAAGTTAGGCCCAAATGCTGTCAAAGAACATCCAGTGGATCAGTTTTACGTGACACGATAACAACTGCATCAAAGAACATCTAGTGGATCAGTTTTACGTGAAACGATAGCAACTGCATCAAAGAACATCCAGTGGATCAGTTTTACGTGTCACGATAGCAACTGCATCAAAGAACATCCAGTGGATCCGTTTTACGTGACACGATAGCAACTGCATCAAAGAACATCCAGTGGATCAGTTTTACGTGACACGATAGCAACTGAATCAAAGAAAAATTTAATGAGCCGCCCTCTGTGAAACGGGGGTTTAATACATGTGCGTATTGTGTCTTCCCATATTAGCCTGTGCAGTCCGCACAGGCTAATCAGGAACGACACTTTCTAAGCTAAGCTCGCGATAATAACTGTGCGATGGCACAGGTGACATTTAAATACATGTACGTCACACGACGGCGGACCCACTGGACAACAGTTAAGACCCGCACCTAGAATCCGAAGTTCGCCGGAGCTGAAGGACGTGCCGTGTCTGTTGGTGGCGGCGCACTGATACATGCCGCTGTCACCTGCCGCCACATTGCTGATAGTCAGCTGGTTCCCGCTAACCTCCAGCTTACCTGTACGGACATTCAAATACAAAGTTAAATTTAACACCTTTGAACCTTCTACCACTTAGATACGTATTATGACCATTTGAAGTCTCTTAGAAAGTTACATTTAATTAAGCACTTTTCTTACTGGATTCAAGTTTTAAAGGCTTCATTGCCAACCCTTAGATACTGGTCAGAACAAAATCATGTTATCTTTGCTTCCGAGTGGGGGAGAGTTAACTTAAGTTCATTTAATTGTAAACACCATTTGTGTACAAAAACGTACACAAACAGTCCGTTATATAATTGACGTCGTCAGAAGACCTATCGGCAAATCCCAAGATCAGTGTTGTGATAATAATTATTATCTCATTAAGAAGATGCATGTCATAGATAATCTGTTTTGCTTTCAATAACCTATAAATCTGTTTGATTTCAGACTTAAACTAGAGCTTTATTACAGACGTGACGTATACCCCACATGCTGCATTGACACAGAATATTTATCATGCGGTCTTCACAAAACAAGAGAAGCTGATGTATGGCTATTTTTAGTTATGCCATTATCATTTATGGCCATTTTGACCTTTGAACTCTTGAATTCTTTCGGATGACACGCCGTCCAATGACTGTGAACAAAATTAATGTACATTTTAAAATCTCACAATGAATAACATAGTTATGGCCCGGACAAGCTCGTTTATTGAAATATTTTACTTTTGAACTCCAAGTGAACCTTGACCTTGGAGAATTCGACGTAATTCTTTCGCATGGCACACTGTCCAATGATTGTGAACAAATGTACCGCGTTATTTTAAAATATCACAATGAATGACATAGTTATGGCCGGAACAAGATCATATATGGCCATTTTTGACCTTTGAACTCAAAGTGTGACCTTGACGTTGCAGATATCGACGTAATTCATCCGCATGACACACCGTCCAATGATGTGGAACAAATGTGCCGAATGATTTTAAAATCTCACAATGAACGACATAGTTATTGCCCGGACAAGCTCATTTATGGCAATGACCTAAGCTCCAAGTGTGACCTTGACCTTGAAGATATCGACGTACTTCTTGCGCTTGACACACCGTCACATGATGTTAAACACATATACCAAGTCATTTTAAAATCTAACGATCAATGACATAGTTATGGTCCGGACAACATTTCGGTTTAAAACACTTAATGACACCGTGACCTAGTTTTTGACCTGGCATGACCCATATTCAAACTTTACCTAGACATCATCTAGATAAAACTTCTGACCAAGTTTGGTTAAGATCGGATGAAATTTTCGGGACAGACAGACCGACCAACAGACCGACCGACAAAGTGATTCCTATATAGCCCCTATTATCAATGGTAATGGGGTAAACAAATTAGTTGTATCACGTCTCCTGCACTTACCGGGCACATGTGTCAGTAGCACGCCATCCTTGTACCATGAATAACTCGCTCGAGGTCGGGCGACCGCCTTACAGCGCCAGACCACCGTCTGCCCGGCGTCCACAAACATGTTGTTGATCGGGTCAGAAAAGTAGGGCTTCGCTGGGAAACAGATCACACACAAAGTAAATAGTAGGATTCAACACATGATTCATATTTGCATTAGGGCGTTTACAAATAATCAGTTAATGGTATTTGCATTTTTTGGTTAATATCTGTTTTTGCGTATTTTCCACAACGACAATTTTAAACAATTGACCATTATATTGGTTTTTCACTTTGCAGCTAAATTTCTGCATAAAGGAATAAATACGTCATTTCGCACTGTTATTCTCAAAATATTAAATACACATTCATACGAACAAATGAGGTAATCTTTATTTTCGATTGAAGTCTTAACCATTTCAAGAGAATACATAACAATTTAAATACAGTATTATATAATGTGAAATAGTTCTGAGTTTCACGCGTTGATCACCTTTAGAACATTAAAGTTTAAAGAATATTGCTTATTTTTAGAATGAAGTCTAAGAATCGGTGGATTAATACGTCAAGGTCCGATAACGATGTTATAACAAAAGGTAACCCGGTAGCTGTACTTACTCTCAAGTAGCAGCGAGATGGTGGCCGTCTTACTGACTTTGCCCTGACGGACTACTTTACAGATGTAGTCTCCATCCGCCTCGAGCGGCGCGTTGGATATCGTGAGCACGCGGTTAATGTCACTGAGTTGCGTCCCCTTGACGAACGGCTGACCATCAGCGCGACTCCAGCTGTACGTCAACGGAAGGCTGCAGACAGCGGGGTGATGGTTATTGCACACATTATATATTATAACATTATACACATATGTATTGAAATAAATGAGATTTTTATATAAAATACACACCAAACAAATCCTTCTATAATTGCTAATTGTTTTAATGGTATATACAAGACCAATTAGTGCTATAATTTTATTACCGGTGTTATACTTTTAATAAAATTGATTGAACTCAAAACATTTTACGAATAAGGCAGCTACGTACGATCCATAAGCGACGCATTCGAGGCGCACCAGGCTTCCCCTCAACGCCGGGGTCGGGAACGTGTGCGTATAAATGATGGGGCCATAGTTGTTTGACGTCTCTGACAAACAAAGGAGCAAAGTAAAACAAACCTTAATACGAAAACATATAGGACAAGTAAGCATCGAAAATAAAACTTAAAAGCTTGAATGTTTGCCTGCCTTCGATGCAATCATCCGACAAATATATTAAACATGTCGATAACATCTTTTATCCACTCACTTCCGGGTCTGAGTATAAGTTTGGTCCCCAGACCGACTCTGCTGGGCGACATAGTCGTATCGGCGTCGTAGTCGTGAGGGGCAACGAGCGTCACGACGCAGTAGTAGGTGCGGTCGTCGGTGGGCTGCACCTCGGAGAAGTACAGATAGCCGGATTGCGATATGAAGTGGACAGGGTGGTTCGGGAAGATGTAGTTGTGTGTGTTGTGGTTCTTAAACCAGCCGTACCGCACCTCTACAATAAAACACGTACAACTTTGAATTAACATTATTTCATCGCTGGTACAAAACAGTATTAATAACGGAAATGTACTAGTTATTTCTGTAATGTATTCTTACTATCAAAGTGAATGACTTCGTGAAAGCGTTAAGGTCATAATGTATTATAGATTATAGTGCTGTTGTTTTTCCTCGACCGAATCAACCGACGCAGTTTCTGTTCGCACCTGGATTGTACGCTGGTGTGAAGCAACTTATGCGGACTCCCTCGAACACCGTGCCCACCTGGTCGTCTGGTTTCACTGGCGAGAACGCGTGCAGATCTATTGCGGAACAAAGACAGCATTGACATTAGAGTAAACAGTATGCCATTTACATTAAACCAGACAGCTGGTATTCAGATCACACGAATTAATGAGCCCATATATAAAAGTATAAAACCGAGCGTTTAACCCATTTATGCCTAGTGGACTCTCCCATCCTCCTAAATTGGATCAATTTATTTTCAAAATTATGGATGTCTAGTATATTTATTTCTATATTTAGAATATTTCTTACAGAAGTTCCTTTATGCAAACAGCGCAGACCCAGATGAGACGCCGCATCATGCGGCGTCTCATCTGGGTCGACGCTGTTTGCCAAGGCATTTTTTCTAGACGCTATGCATAAATGAGTTAATAATGAACTGGTATAAGAAAGAAGATGAAAATCTCTCAAAATCGTATCGGTACTGTGTATAGCGGGGTCCTCACATACATCCAAACTGCACGACTGCGGCCCTGCTCAGGACGGTGCCCAGCGAGTTGGCGGCCTTGCAATGGTACATGCCGGCGTCTTCGCTGTCACGGGGGCCCTGAATGATCAACCGCCCGCCGCTCACCGTGTACCTGTTCAACATACAACCTTCACTCACAAGGACATTGGCTGAAGTGTAATTAGGAACTTAACGAAATTAAAGACAAGTACTTGGAGTTTGCTTAAGGTGGTAATGTATGTAGAACCATTAAGATGATGACGATGATGGCGATAACGACGTTAAAGACAACGATAAAGATGACGTTGCGGCTGCTTCCGTTTCCGCTTCTGGTGATGATGATGATGATGATGATGATGATGATGATGATGATGATGATGATGATGATGATGATGATGATGATGATGATGATGATGATGATGATGATGACGATGACGATGACGATGACGATGATGATGATGATGATGATGATGATGATGATGATGATGATGATGATGATGATGATGATGATGATGATGATGATGAAGATGATGATGATAATGATGATAATGATGATGATAATAAAGATGATGATAATAATGATGATGATGATGATGATGACCTTGCCTTTTGCTTTGCTCAGTTGTGATGGTAGTGTTTCCTCGGTACCAGGTATATCCGGGTGGCGGGTTGCCGCTAGCGGAACACTCCAGTGCGATGGAGGTCTCCGTGCCCTCTCCGATCATCGCCACGTTACGAGGCTCCAGCGTCATGAAGGGACCCCTGGGTATCTCCTGTCTATTCAGCCCGCCGTGACCGTAATCTGTGGTTAGAACAGTTAAAATATGCTATGCCCCTTTTGAGTCGAAGTTAATTTTCATTGAGATGTAACAAAATAAATTTCCATTAATAAATTGACCATAAATTATTATAAAAATAATAATTAACCTTTCGTCTTTATGATGGTTGCTTTTTTTTCAAATATTTATTGTCTGTAAACACGAAACTAATTGATTGTGTTGATAGTGGCAGACCGTCATCTTGAATGTTCGGTCCTTCTTGATTCATCTATTCTGATTGGCTGTTGCAATCTTAATATTGGCATGCTATAAGCACTCTTTAAACTGACATTGCAGAGAGATTATTTTCAACAAAATGTCAACAGACGGTGAAGCATGGAAAATAGTAATAAATAAACGATTTTATGTAACTTAGAAACAAATATGAAGGATCAAATAATGTTTGTATTTTATAAGAACTTATCGAGTCATGATGAATTAAATAATTGCCATGTTTTTACAAATTTTTGATCAGCAACACAAATGCTACTTTGTTGAAACTTTTTACGGAAACAAACTGCATTATGTACGAAACTTGTATCAGGTGATTTCACGCGATCTCTATAAACGCGACTCAAAAACAACCCACGACTGAACAAAAACAAATCGAGCATGCACTAAGGTTTTCGCGTACGATCTACACGTATACAACACATTTAAAGTGATAGTATGGGCATCTAACAGTTGATAGGTGTCTATCGCAACCGTTGTTTATTTTTGGTGTTTTCACTTCATATACACTTATATTTGTTAATGCAGCATCAACATACTAAAACAATATACCGGAAAGAGAAAAATAATGCATTTGAATATCAACCGTACTTTCGTTTGACAACTGATCATATATGTACATGTACGATTTGAACCTAATTTTAGTTTTAGTGCATATTCGTTCATACGACACAAAGACACAATTTTGTTTTACGGATCATTTCGGCTTACAGGACTGGGTGGGCCACGTAAGAATATCGAATATAAAATATATTTTTATAAACAACTGGTAGCAAGATGAGTTGCAGATAATTGATCAGTAACCACATTTTAACTTACTCGTTTGACCTGTTAGTTCTTTTCAGCTCAATTCAACAGTGCAACATGCCTATATTATCACTAAAATGTTGAATATAGGCGATAAACATTCCTATATATAGAGAGTTTTAGCGATCTTAGTAATTCCCGCCAGTCGAAAAAAATAATTTGACAACGAGTTCAGCTATGACTTCTGAAAAAAAAAAAAAATTCTACAGCGCGATCATATTATTATATTCATCAATTTTACGAACTTTATGTAATTCTGTCGTTCCACACACTGTGAAAATTCCGAAGTAATAAAAATAATTTAGATTGTCTTGAAGAATGATTAATGCACGACATATACATATTGTTAATCGACCACATGCTACAAGGCATGCTACAGATCAACCTAATCTCCAGCAAGGTAACCAAGGTAACCCAATTTCAAACTCTCCACGTAATTTTTGTTTAGGGGGAGGGGGGTATAGCCAAGGTCTCCATACCGTAATCTCTGTTCATGACGTCTGTAAACTGGACATCATTTTGCGACATCTCGCAAATGAAATTCGCGTGTCGACTTCCGGAAACTAGCGTCCATCCGTATGCCGTATGCTTATTCCCTTTAAATAGCAGGCGACATTATTTATAAATTTTCAACATCTGTTTTGAATGATTGAATTTTTAATTACTTAAGGTATATTTTAAAGGGATATTTTCACGGTTTGGTAAATTGACAAAATTGAAAAAAGTTGTTTCAGATTCGCAAATTTTCGGTTTAGTTATGATATTTGTGAGGAAACAGTATTACTGAACATTTGCCATGGTCTAATATAGCCATTATATGCATCTTTTGACGATGTAAAAACCTAAAAATTTAAAGCGTTGCAACGCGAAACGATTTAATAATTTGGAGAGTTCTGTTGTTGTCGTTAAAATTTGTGAAACTACGAAGATTACTTATATGACGTATAAATACGAATCTAAGTATGCTTGGCAGGAAAGCTCAGTTGGCTAATGCGTTTTTACTTCAGGATTCCGGGGGTCACTGGTTCGAGCCCTGCTGCGGGCTACTTTTTTTACTTTTTTTTAATTTTATTTTTGATTTTTTTACTGGAGCTTTTAAATTTTAATGTTTACATTTATCAATATAACGCATTTAATGACAAACTTCAAAACATTCCAAAATCTGTGAAAAGGCCCCTTTAATGAATTACTTGTACGAAGCTTTATATTAATTAAAAGAGAATCAAAATATATGGCGTTGTTATAAATTGAGTCGTGTTCTGAGAAAACTTGGCATAATGCATGTGCGTACAGTATCTTCCCAGATTAGCCTGTGCAGTCCCCACAGGCTAATCAGGGACGACCCTTTCCGCCTGAATTGGATTTTTGCTAAGAAGAGACTTCATTTAAACGAACATTGCCTTTATCATACCGTACGCGTACGCAATTCTGCTGTACAGGCCTGAAATCAAGTTCGGAGCAATGTTCCAGAGCTCAGGCGTGATTGCATCAGTTATGACGTCACCGGTATCCCAATTCACGTTGTCGATGGTATAGTAACCACCGATAAACCAGGTAGATTGTCTACAAAAAACATGAACACATGACTCACTTTTGCAAAGACTTGCTCAGTTTTAGACATTCGATAGCTCATAAGTCAGTTACATTCTATTATAAAACCATTTTAAACAAGCGATGTGTTTGTGAAACACTATGTCCCCATATATTTGACCTTTGACCTTGAAGGATGACCTTGACATTGACCTTCACCTCTCAAAATGTGCAGCTCCATGAGATACACATGCATGCCAAATATCAAGTTGCTATCTTCAGTAATGCAAAAGTGTACATTAAATGAGCGATTTTGACCCATATATTTGACATTTGACCTTGAATGATGACCTTGACCTTGACCTTTCACCACTCAAAATGTGCAGCCCCATGGGATACACATGCATGCCAAATATGAAGTTGCTATCTTCAATATTGCAAAAGCTATGGCAGATGTTAAAGTTTGCACAAACAAACAAACAAAGGAACAAACCAACAGACAGGGCAAAAACAATATGCCCCCCCCCACTATAGTGGTGGGGGACATGAAAATCAATATCAAAAACAGCCCAAATAAAACTGTATCATAACGACGTTATTGGGATAAACATATTATTAAATACATATTTTCGTCTATTAACAATCGCTATATACTAGGATCTGAAAAACATTGAAATGTATTGTCATATCGATCAGTTCAAATGTAATAATTCGGATAAAAAAATTTATTCGGTCCGGATTGCCACTATCCGGATACTTTGCCGCATTTTGGTCCGGAATGCCGATAACATACCTATTAAGTATCCAGATACCTAGCCGATATTCAGTCCGGAATACACGTTAACATCTATATTAACTATCAGGATACGTATCCGGTGTAAGGTCCGGTACGCTTGTTAACATCCGTATATTACATGTTATATACGGATACCTTACCGGTCTGGAGTGCCCATTAACATCAACAGCCAACATCATACAGTGAATATATCAGGCGAAGTTCCTCTTATAGCCCCACACAAACCATCGCAAATAACGATAAGCTGAATGTAGGTCTTCCACTTACAAGACGACGTCGTTGTCGTTGAGCCAGGAGGCGACCATCTTATGCTCTGCAAGGTTGTTAACGGTCAACAGCCGCGACCCGTGGGTCTGGAAATTGCAAGGTGCTATCGTTCAGATGGCTTGCAAAACGGGGGTTGGAAACAGGTATAACAATAAAATAACTATAACACAAAGACAGTTGAATGATTGAATGTGGCTGAGCAGGAAAGTGAGTTGAATAATTCGAGCGTTATGATTGGCGGAGACCGATGACTGGTTAAGTGTTCTGATATCGTGGGAGCAGTAGTCTAATGGTAGGACGCTGGCTTAGGGATCGAGAGGTCCCGGGTTCGAATCTTGCCCTGACAACTGGAATTTTCTTGAGCAAGAAATTTATCCCACATCTGCTCCTCTCCACCCAGGTGTATAAATGGGTACCTGTGAGGGAAATAAGCCAATGTGCCGTGGCTGCATACTGCACCAAGATGTTAACGGACGACTTATGACCCAGTGATCAGGGAATAAATGTAAAGCGCCTTTGAACGCACATCTCGAGTATGAAAAGCGCGCTATATAAATGTGGTATAAAAAAGATAAGCGGAGACCAATAAATGATTGAGTGTAATGATAAGCGAAGACCGATGACTGGTTTAGTGTTATGATCGGAAGCGGAACAGGCTGAATAATACAGTGTAGCTGGAAGCGGAAAACGCTGAATGATACAGTGTGATTGGAAGCGGAAAAGGCTGAATGATACAGTGTAGCTTGAAGCGGAAAAGACTGAATGATACAGTGTAGCTGGAAGCGGAAAAGGCTGAATGATACAGTGTGATTGGAAGCGGAAAAGGCTGAATGATACAGTGTAGCTGGAAGCGGAAAAGGCTGAATGATACAGTGTGATTGGAAGCGGAAAAGGCTGAATAATACAGTGGGATTGGAAGCGGAACAGGCTGAATTATACAGTGTGATTGGGAGCGGAAAAGGCTGCATGATACAGTGCGATTGGACGCGGAAAAGGCTGAATGATACAATGTAGCCGGAAGCGGAAAAGGCTGAATGATACAGTGTGATTGGAAGCGGAAAAGGCTGAATGATACAGTGTAGCTGGAAGCGAAAAAGGCTGAATGATACAGTGTGATTGGAAGCGGATGACGCTTAATGATTCAGTTTGATTGAATGTTTTGACCACTTAATGATACGCTGTGATTGGACGCGGTGAATGATAAAATTTAAATAATTTATTGTGATGGCGATGCGAATGTGGTCAATCATCTATTGCTATTCTTTTGCTGATGCGCTCTCATGCACATGTGGTCACGTGCTCACCCAGCAATACGAGTCCGCCTCCTCCAATATGAGACGCCTGTCCGATATGAAACCATAGCAATGCGTGTTCCACAGGGTCCAGCCGTCAATGCAACCTGAAAGAAAATCAGGAACCGTAAGACCATTCTGCAAAATTAAGACCAATAATTTAAGGAAACAAACCACCATAATCAGAAACATAAGTTTTGCTATTTTGTTTTCAAAGGAAATGCCGCGTTGACATTCCAGAGTCGAAAACCTAAGAAAATGTCTGATTAAATGTGTCTTGATCTTAGTAAACTGGTCATAATGCATGTGCGTAAAGTGTCGTCCCAGATTAGCCTGTGCAGTCCGCAAAAAGGGACTTCCTGTAAATTAAAAATACAATTAAAGCGGAAAGTGTCAGTCCACGCAGGCTTATCTGGGATGACACTTTACGCACATGCATTTTGCCCAATTTTCTCAGAACCATTAACCAATAATCATTAAATTAACCCATTTATGCCTAGCGTCCTGAAAAAAGGACATTGCAAACAGCGTAGACCCAGATGAGACGCCGCATAATGCGGCGTCTCATCTGGGTCTGTGCTGTTTGCTTAAATGAATTTCTTTATGGAATATTCTAAATATAGAAATAAATATACTTGACACCCCTAATTTTGGAAATAACTTGATCCAATTTAAAAGGATGGGAAAGTCCACTGGGCATAAATGGGTTAATAGTTTCACAATTATAACTTCTCAGAGTCTAGAAATTACTTGCTATACAATTGTGTTCTAAACCAAGATATTATACTTAAAATAAATTATCAATTGACAAATATCAGATACTTCGTGCGTGTGGTTGTGATATTTTTATTTATTTCCGCAGTCATCAGTCTTTAAGTGTAGGAAATCAATTGGAGGTAGTAATAATTCATCGGGGACCAAGTAATATTCGCTTAATATAAGAAATGTGTTTAAAACTTATATGTATAATAAACTTATAAAAGCAATGCAGTATGTGCAATGAGGAGGTTTTATATGGGTTGAAATTAGGTTAAAGAACTGATCACGTCCGCAAACGTGGTTGTGCAGCAATATGTCATATTATAGGAGAGCTTTAATAGAGTAAGATAATTCACATTATCATGTCATATAATAGGAGAGCTTTAATAGAGTAAGATAATTCACATTATCATGTCATATAATAGGAAAGCTTTAATAGAGTAAGATAATTCACGTTATCATGTCATATAATAGGAGAGCTTTAATAGAGCTAGATAGTTCACATTATCATGTCATATTATAGGAGAGCTTTAATAGAGCTAGATAATTCACATTATCATGTCATATAATAGGAGAGCTTTAATAGAGTAAGATAATTCACGTTATCATGTCATATTATAGGAGAGCTTTAATAGAGCTAGATAATTCACGTTATCATGTCATATTATAGGAGAGCTTTAATAGAGTAAGATAATTCACGTTATCATGTCATATTATAGGAGAGCTTTAATAGAGTAAGATAATTCACGTTATCATGTCATATTATAGGAGAGCTTTAATAGAGCTAGATAATTCACATTATCATTTCATATTATAGGAGAGCTTTAATAGAGCAAGATAATTCACATTATCATGTCATATAATAGGAGAGCTTTAATAGAGTAAGATAATTCACGTTATCATGTCATATTTTAGGAGAGCTTTAATAGAGTAAGATAATTCACATTATCATGTTATATAATAGGAGAGCTTTAATAGAGCTAGATAGTTCACATTATCATGTCAAATAATAGGAAAGCTTTAATAGAGTAAGATAATTCACATTATCATGTCATATTATAGGAGAGCTTTAATAGAGCTAGATAATTAACATTATCATGTCATATAATAGGAGAGCTTTAATAGAGTAAGATAATTCACGTTATCATGTCATATTATAGGAGAGCTTTAATAGAGCTAGATAATTCACATTATCATGTCATATAATAGGAGAGCTTTAATAGAGTAAGATAATTCACATTATCATGTCATATAATAGTAGAGCTTTAATAGAGCTAGATAATTCATATTATCATGCTGTTTAATAGGAAAATGTGAACAAAGAAAGATAATTCACATTTTCATATTATGTAATAGGATAGTGTGAATAGAAGTTAAATAATTCACATTATCATGTTATATAATAGGAAAGCGTGAACAGAACTAAGATAATGCTTATTATCATGTTATATAATAGGAAAGCGTGAACAGATCTAAGATAATTCACATTATCATGTTATATTATAGGAAAGTGTGAACAGAAGTAAGATAATTCATGTGTTCATGTTATATAATCAGTTTCAGTTTCAGTTTATTAGCAATCGGCAAAAGATTTGCCTTTGGCCATTTACAAATATAAAAACTTATGGCAAAGACAATCATATACATATATACAAATACAATTTCTATATAAACTAATTCCATATACATATAACAAAGAACACAACAGAGTTTTACATAACGATCAGAGAATAGTTAGGTTTTCAAGAGCCTTTGTCTTAAACATAGAGATTCTTTAATATATTTTGCAAGATTATACATACATTTTTTACTATTTGTTGACATTAATAAAATGAATTTTTGAACAGTAGGCCATGAACAATTTCCAATATATTTTGATCTTATACATCTATACTTTGAGCAACATAAAATGAAATGATATTCTGATTCTACAGCATTTTGATTACATAATTTGCACAATCTATTATCTCTTTCTATGTTATAATATCTTCCTACTTCTATCTCTAGACTATGGGAACATAATCGTATACTTGTCAATAATTTTCGTAACTTGTCATTAGTTATAACATCTAAGTATTTTTCAAAACAAAATTCGGTTTTATATTTGCAATAACTATCAAGTTTTGACATTGCATTAATACTATCATGCCATTCCTGAACAAATTGATCTCTTATTCTTGATTTCAACAAACTATAATAATACACGTTATGATCGAAAAATAATCTGATATGTGCATAGCCTAGATGATCGACAATGGAGTTTATTCTACTTGCCCAACAAGGCGTATTGACATTATCGCATAGATCATTATAGATGTGATATATAGGTAATTCGTTATTTTTCATTATTTTCAACCAAAATTTAACAGCTCTTTCTTTACAAATAACAGATAGAGGTACTCGACCAAGTTCACCATACACTGCATATGTAGGAGTTTGCTTCTTAACACCCAGTAAATACTTACAAAAACGTATATGCAATTTGTCTACCTCTTTATAATTATAAACACCCCATACTTCACAACCATATGTTAATATAGGCACAATCATAGAGTCAAACAGAGATAACTTTGTACTAATATCAAAACTAACCTTATCAAAGACATTCAAAAGGTTATTATAAGCTCTAAGGGCTTGTTCATATAGTGCTCTAACTGCATTTTGCATATTACCAGTATATGTAAATTTAATTCCAAGATAAACAAAATTGTCAACAATTTCGATTTTTTCATTATCTATATAAAAGTCAGGATATACATTTTGCTTCTTTTTTTCAAAAACACATATTTTGGTTTTACTAATATTAATTTTTAAACCCCATTTAACAGAATAATGATGTACAGCATCTATTTGTGACTGAAGACTATTTGGATCTGTGGTAAACAAAACAATATCATCCGCAAATAAGATCATATACATAGACAAAAGTTCAAAATCCTTTTCAGTTAATGCATCAAAGTTCCAATTTTCAACAATATCATTCACGAACAGAATAAAAAGTAGAGGCGATAACGGCTCTCCTTGTTTCAAGCCTAATGTTACATTGAAAAAGTCAGACATTTTCATAGAACTTGATATTTTTACACATGCTTGGACGTCTAAATATATACATTTTATCATATTTGTCATTTTACAGCTTATTCCAGATTGAAGCAATTTAGTCCATAATGCATCCCTATTTACAGAATCGAAGGCCCTCTGGTAGTCAATAAAAACACACCATAGTTTTGACTTTTTAGCTAAAACTTTCTGTATGATCGAGTGCAATAAGAAAATGGCATCAGATGTAGAGCGTTTATCTCTAAAACCATATTGACTATTGTTAAAAACATGTTCTTGTTCACACCAGCTATTAATGCGATTTCTTAATATTAACGAAAATATTTTACCCATAACATTTACTAAAGTTATACCTCTATAGTTAGCAGGAACAGTTGTATCACCTTTCTTATATATTGGAATAATAACTCCTTTAGACCATGCATCAATATATCTACAGTTATCATATATGTAATTAAATATTGTACATAAAAAAGGAGATATAATATTATTAGCATCGATAAAAAAGTCAGACACATTGTTATCATAGTCGCAACTCTAATAGGAAAGTGTGAACAGAAGTAAAGGTCTTCACATTATCATGTCATATAACAGATGATTTTGAAAAGTAGTTAGATAATGCACATTATCATGTCATAAAATAGCAGAGTGCGGATAAAAGAAAGAAAATACACAAGATTATGTCATTTAATATGACAGTTTAATAGAATAAATAGAATTCAATAAATCATATCATATAATCGGGCAGTACTGATAATTAAGTCAGAAAAGTAACACAATCCTTTCTTTTAATAGGAGAGTGTTTTAGAGGTAAGAGCATTAACATAATAATCAACTATATAAATGGCGAGTGTTAACAGAATTAAGATATGTACCTCACATAATCATGCCATATAATAGGAGAGTTTGATTAGAGGTAAGAGCATTTACATAATAATCAACTATAAAAGGCGAGTGTTAACAGGAGTAAGATATGTATCTCACATAATTCTGTCACATTGTTTGAGTAATCGCCATGTTATTCACCTAATCCTGTCTTACAATCAGTCTCCACACAGAGTTGTCGTTCTTTGCTCGAATACAAATTCTGCCATCACAAGTAAATACTACCAGATTTGCAATCGTGCTACATCGGCTATCTCCGGACTCATCCGTCATTCTATACATAGATGGTGACGTTATTGGCTAAAATTGATTTTCGGTAAGGAGGTATTTCCTTGAAACTAAAAATACCATAAAAGCGGAAAGTGTCGTCCCCGATTAGCCTGTGCGGAATGCACAGGCTAATCTGGGACAACACTTTACGTACATGCATTAAGACCAGTTTTCTCACAACAAGGCACAATTAGTCTTTGCGCTACAATTATGATTTAAACAACGCCGAGATTCTGTAAGCATACTAAATTTTAAGGTTTGAAGCATAGTGACATCAGCTTTAAGGCTCGTTTGGTGTTTGCTATCATGATTGAATACACCTTCCTTAGTTTGTTACTTTAAGCAAACAAAAATGTGACAGTCGTTGCACTGCCACATACGGTAGCTGATTTATGTCATACCGGTCTGGCGTGTTATTTAAAGAACATCGCCACACGCCACTTCAAAAAGCGAAAATTGTACCCGCCATAATAGTATAGAGATCGTAAATACTACAAACAGATATGGCATGTGTCACTTTTTCGTCGTTCTAGCGGGTATAGTTTTCGTTCTGGCTTTTTGACGAATTGGCGAACTTTGAACCCAAATACGCAAACACAAAAGATCGACAAATATAACACTTAAGGGACTAAAAAGGGGGCGCCAAGCAGACCAGTTTGGTATTTGTCGTCCTTTTATGGTACTGGCGTGTTTTTGCGTAGGCGACCTTTAAACACGCCAACACATTAGAACGATGTGGCAAAACCAGCCACCATACCACGTATAGGGCGATGTGCAACTATGAATGGGACGTCCTGGTCTTTACGTGCAATGATAATTTCAAATGTAGTTTTAAAAGAGTATGTCAAGCCATCAAAAGCGCACATTGGTGTAAAACTGACGTGTGCGGTATTCGACCCTTTCATGCTTATATAAGTCGTTTTCTGAGAAAACTGGGCATAATGCATGTGCGTTAAGTTTCGTCACAGTTTAGCCTTTGCAATTCGCACAGGCTAATCAGGGACGACACTTTCCGCCTAAATTGGAGTTTTGCGAAGACGAGACTTTATTTTAACGAAAAATGTCATACAAGCGGAAAGTGTCATCCCTGATAAGCCTGTGCGGACTGCACAGGCTAATCTGGGACGACACTTTACGCACATGCATTATGCCCAGTTTTCTCAGAATGCGACTCATATATCCGACGGTTGTGCCTGGTATACTTGAGCTGTTAACAAAACCCTAAAACACACGCCGTACCCACCCAGTACAAGTAGATGCAAAAGCATTCTGTCCAGCCGACTGGGTGTCCCACAAGACAAACTAAAAACACAATTCGTGGTTCAGTTAATGGGCTAATTATGCGTCCACATCTGAGGGTAAGGTAATCGGCAAGCTGATGAGTTCAAACAAGTGTGCTGTGTCCTACAACCAGTCCCTGAACACAACAGGTATTAGTCCTTTAATTCGCATTTTATGTCCAGAATGCAGCCTTGTTCAAACAAGTGTGCTGTGTCCTACAACCATACCGTACATTATTTATAAATAGGCATGATCATGATCGGTCGTGCCGACTCGGGTTATCTCTCGATTATTGAAATGAACGCATACAATCCGATCTTTATTACAAAATAAAACGCAAAATGCAAATTTCAATCTTTCTTTTTTAATTTGAGGTTTCTTTTAAGGCGGACTTAATGAGACATGATGTTGAATCGTGTTTCACAGTTTGATATATAATGTAGACATTAATGCGTCACCGGTATATCCAGTGAACATTCAATCAATTTTACTTAAACAACATGTTATTTTGATAAATTTAAGTGGCGTATTCACACTTAATATATTGATTTTGTTTTCTCAAATATGAAGTGTTATAATTTAATTAAAACACTTTTCAACAATGAAGCTTATAAAGACACCCTGTACGAGCTATTATTAAATTTACCATTTACCGGCACGTGCGGGCTTGGTTGTTGGTCACCATACCGGGCAAGTGGGTAACCTCCGAGTGCAGCGGCGTCCCCCTCTAATTGAAAATATTTCGGTAAAAAATAAGCTTTTACTCAATATTTGCCCCGACTTTCGTGAATATTTTTTACATTTATTTGTTTGATTTTCTGGATAATACTCCGGATCTACACAAAATGCGGACTGCACAGGCTAATCTAGGACGAAACTTTACGCACATGCATTAAACCCCTTTTCACAGAGAGAAAATGGGTATATGCTGCTTACGGTCAGAGTAACTCCAGACCAGCTTGCGCATTTACACAGTCTGTGACCTGACGTGTCCGCTGCAAAGTCAGGCAAGACTTATTGATCTCATTACATAAGCGGACAAAAGGACTGACCTGTCGCCACAAAGTCAGCCAAGACTAATTGTTCTCATGAGCGGACATAACGACTAACCTGTCCGCTGCAAAGTCAGACAAAACTTGTTCTCATTTGATTAGTGGACCTAAGGACTGACCTATCGCTACAAACATGATGACTGACCTGTCCACTGCAAAGTCAGACAAGACTTGCTGTTCTCATTAGCAGACATAATGACTGACCTGTCCACTGCAAAGTCAGACAAGACTTGTTGTTCTCATAAGCAGACATAATGGCTCCTTATTACAACATACGTAGTCAGAGGGTTATATGGAGTTTCAGTAATCGGATATGTCCTCAGGCGAATTGTTGCACTATGTGGGTCATTTATACGTGTATAAAAGTGCATCGGCAGTTTGATATGGATTTATTTATCAAATGTATAAACATGCAATAAAATGAATACATTAAATAATTAAAATCATGCTATATAATGAACATCTTATTTTTAAAGATCTCTCTCTCTCCCTCTCTCCCTCACCCCCCCCCCCTCACCCTCTCCCTCCCTCCCTCCCTCTCTCCTCCTCTACCTCACTCGCTCCCTCCCCTCCCTCCCT
This sequence comes from Dreissena polymorpha, assembly GCF_020536995.1. Lineage (NCBI taxonomy): Eukaryota > Metazoa > Mollusca > Bivalvia > Myida > Dreissenidae > Dreissena > Dreissena polymorpha. Next base: position 25,878,518 of record NC_068368.1, on the reverse strand, counting down.
CCCTCCCTCCCTCCCTCCTCCCTCCCTCCCTCCCTCCCTCCCCCCTCCCTCCCTCCCTCCCTTCCCTCCCTCCCTCCCTCCCTCCCTCCCTCCCTCCCTCCCTCCCTCCCTCCCTCCCTCCCTCCCTCCCTCCCTCCATCCCTCCCTCCCTCCCTCCCGCCCTCCCTCTCTCTCTCTCCCCTCTCTCCCTCCCCTCCCTCCCTCCCGCCCTCCCTCCCTCCCTCCCGCCCTCCTCCCTCCCTCCCTACCCTCTCTGCCCTCTCTCCCCCTCGCTCCCTCCCTCCCAGCCCTCCCTCCCTTCCTCCCTAACCCTTCCCTCCCTCGCTCCCTCCCTCACTCCCTCTCTCCCTCTTCCTCCCCCCCCACCCCCTCCCTCCCTCCCTCCCTCCCTCGCTCATTCCTCTGCTCTCTCTCTCTGCTCTCTCTCTCTCCCTCCTCCCTCCCTCTCTTCCTCTTCTCTCCCTCTCACTCCCTCCCTCCCTCCCGCTCCCCTCTCCCTCTCCCTCTCCCCTCCCTCTCCCTCCCTCTCCTCCCTCGTCTCCCTCTCTCTCTCTCCTGCTCTCTCTCTCTCTCCTCTCTCTTCTCTCTCTCTCTCTCTTCTCTCTCTCTCTCTCTCTCTCTCTCTCTCTCTCTCTCTCTCTCTCTCAAAGAAAACCACTGCTTAACCCATCCAATGGGGAAGTGCCTAAATCTGTCACATCTTGGTTTTTGGCCATCTTAAAAAGCAGTGATCCGATCAAAAACTTCACATAAATCAACTTGTTGATTGTTGTGTTAAAATTAACATCAAATATTTTGTAATATTATTTTGAAACTAGAATTCGTATTCAGATTTTTGAAAGTGTTGAAAACACAATGCTTTAATACACATTTTAAAGGGGAAACATTGACAAAAAACAGACAGGTACGTTAAGGTAGTACAACTGTTATGGGCAATATTCCAAAACCCATCTAAAGTATTATTTTCATAAGCTGCAAACCATATGTGGTCTTATTACAAATTTTTAAATTTTAAGGGTGGCTTTCCATGCAATTTTTCGTGATTTTTTCTGTGTGATGAAATGGGATTAGCTTTCGTCTTTATTTTAATTTAAGATTATAGTAACTCGTTCATACAATACAATATTCCTCATATGTCTATATCTTTTGCTCATCTTACCAAGCGGTCCTGTTGGTGACGTTGGATTTAAGTACATGTGTACCTTCAAATAGTCATATGACTGCGGACCAGTACACAACCATTGTCGATATTAGCTTGTAGACACATACATACAATTTTCGAACATGTTATGTTTTATTTTAAACAACTGGCAACCCCCCCCCCCTCCCCCCGCCCCGATTAAAGAGTTGATTATCACCATATTGCCATTAATTGCAGACTTTTCTGATTATTACAACTTTAAACACGACGCTGTTCACGCACATAACTTCTGGTCACCATGGTGCACGATCACGTGACTGTGTTATGTAAATGAGCTTCGACGATAAATTAAATCCGAATGTTGTTATTTGTCTACCTCTAAAATACTTTTAATGCTATTTGTTCGCAAATATTTTCTCTGGTCTGTTAACGATTATTCCAGTAGATATTGCTTTTTTGTAGTAGGTAAGCTGGTTGGGTTTAATTTATAGCAATATGATATATGATAACTTGGAAGAAAATCAGTTTGCATAACAACATGTTGAGAACGTCATAAAAATGTGTCTAAGCAATCTTCCCAGATAAAACAACATTGAAACTGGTATTTTAAAACAGGCTTAAACATCTCAGAACGTCTTGACGGAAACTTTCCTTAATTTACCAATATGCATGCACACATGTCAGCGAGTTGTGATGCTCCGGTATCTCAATCACTAAGTGTCTAACTTGTATGTTAACTGTGAGAGGGGTGCATCTCGTTTAATAACGTATTGATCATTGTGACTTATGCATTCGGGGTCGATAAACCTTGCATTTTGGTGACATTTCATTGTGCATGACAGCGGGCTGTGCATCTCTTAAATATGTTGCCGGCCTCGCCAGCCGTAGTGGGTGGAGAATAATACCAACAACGGTTGATGTTTCTATATGTAATTCCCCGTGCAGACATACATATACATTAATCTACAACAATAGCATTAAATTATAATATTAATATAAATGGATTAATGTTAAGAATTAGATGATAAATTACTTCGATATAGCAAACATATAACAATGCAAACAATACAACCGCATCGACATGTTTAACAACACAATATTATTACAATATATTAAAACTAATAATAATAACAATAACAATAATAATAATTATTATTATTATTATTATTGTTATTATTATTATTATTATTATTATTATTATTATTATAATAATAATAATAATAATAATAATAATAATAATAATAATAATAATATGAAATACCTGCAGATATATGTAAATATAACTGCTAAATGCTGAGCACATAGAAATGGCGTCTATCCATCTGAGTGTCGCTATCTTGTTTGAAAAGTGGCGCAATGGATTAAAAATCCTGTGCCCCAGCGCATAAACGGTGTTAGCATGAACTATAACAATAGTGGTTAAACACTACCAATACTACAACTACAATACTAATACCAATTGACAATACTGATTTAAAGATAGTGGCTTGGAAGACTTAGAAGATTTCTAAGAGAGAACTTTTAAAATATAAAATCGATGTAATCACCCTATGACAATATAATCACCCTATGACAGTATCCCCCCGGTGTATAAATGGCGTCTCGACATTTAAATTAATATCAACCCCTAGAAAAACTTGTAAATAAATAGGGTTTTTATATTTGAAGCAACAATGCTCAAACTTTAAACTTAGAGCATGTCATAACCGGCTTTATCAGGACTACTAAATAACAAACGCATATATAGTGAAACATCTATATATTTTAAACATTCATCACATTTTGAATATAATAAGCTGCTTAAAGTAATATTCAAATTATTAAAGACATGCATATTAAAGATGAAAAACACAAACACAAGTGATACATAATAACGATATTCTATTATTTTATAACGCAATTAAACAATAACCCACACACTCTCCGATTTCACTAACGGTCAACTTTTTTTTAATACAGTTTGTTAAATTTCACAAGGTTCTCGATACACGAAATCACAAGATGTTCTCCATTTAGGCGGATTTCGTTTCCTAGTGGAACGGCGTAAAACGGGAACTTCGTCAACACACGATTTTTCGTCGTCAAGTGAAACTGTACTGTACTTCCGGCTCTCCGCTGCGGAATGACATATCGTGGTATGTCTAACAGTTCACTCTGTTGGTGCGTGTCTTTAGACTGCGGAACACCGCCATTACTGGTCCAATCCAAAGGGCAATAACAGATTGCGATGAAGGCGACGTATGCGTTTAGCTCTCGGATCATCCCGATTAGGTCGTCTTATAACTACATACGGCGTATCTTCCCAGCGATCAGCTATTTTCTGCTTACCCTTTAGGGCAACATTTCGCACCAGGACAAGATCTCCAGGTTGAATTTTAGCAGCTCTTGCCTTCATGTTATATTGACGCTTAGTCACTTCCACAGTCCTGTTAGCAATCTCTTTAGCTTTGTGGTATGAAGAAGCTAACCGTTCACGGAGTTTTCGAGCGTACTCATTCTTGTACTTCGCATCAATATCGTCTGTGTTGAGACCTAGAAGCGCATCCACTGCTAACCTTGGGTGGCGTCCAAACATCAAGAAGTATGGTGAGTACCCAGTACTATTGTGAATAGTAGACTTATATGCATGGACCATTGGACTTACATAGTATTTCCAGTTGCTTTTCTTATCTTCTTCTAATGTTCCCAACATTTTTATTAAGGTTTGGTTAAACCTATCGACCATTCCATTGCCCATTGCATGATAAGGAGTAGTCCAAGATTGCTCTATGCCTGCTAGTTAACAAATCTCTTGAATTAGGCTGGACATAAAATTGGCTCCTTTATCACTATGTATCCTTTCCGTAGTGGACGAAGAATTTTCAAACCGGACACGAGCGGTAGTACGAGCTGTCTGGTTGGTGGTAGGAAATGTTTGGGCATATCTGCTGAAATGGTCAGTGATAACGAGGATAATTCTCATATCCACCTTTAGATCTCTAGAGACTGAAAAAATCTTAACACACCATTTCCATAGGAGCATATGTCTGGATACTGACCAATGGAGCTGACTCTGCATGTGTCTTGCGCCGAATGCATCTAGGACAACAGGCTACGTTCTGACTGATTAAAGTATCCATACCAGGCCAGTAAAACCTCTGCTTGAATAATGACGTTATGCGGTCCCTACCCTGATGGCCTAGATCATCGTGTAAGGCACGGAACACTTCACCCCGTAACTGACTGGGTAGTATAATCTGTCTATACAACTGGTTCCCATAATTGGCTATACGATAAAGAACGCCGTCCCTCCGTTCCAATTTGTTCCAGTCTCTTAAATATTTCTGTGCAGCTGAAAACTCACTCGAGGTCGGCTGAGAAGTCGGCCTGGTGCCTTGCTGGATATGGTTTATGAGTTCGGCAATTACTGTATCAGACAGTTGAGATTGTCGCCAATCTTTCGAACTCAAAGCATATGCTTGTATGACGTCGTCCGGAACAGTTGTTTCTTGTTCAAGTTCGGCTATCACGTCGGGATCAGCTATACTTAAACATAAAGGTGCTTCTTCGACGGTAGCCATCACAGATGTAGCCAATGCAGTTATAACATCTGTAGCCACGGTTATTCTGCTGAGTCCATCCGCATCGGCATTCTGACGTCCGGCGCGATAGCGCGTTGTAAACTCGTAATTAGCCAATGCTGCCACCAAACGCTGACCAGTGGCGTCCAACTTAGCAGTAGTGGTGTCATAAGTGAGAGGGTTATTGTCAGTAACCACTTCAAACTTGGTTACATATAGATAGTCATGGAATTTTTCCGATATCGCCCATTTCAAAGCGAGGAATTCCAGTTTATGGGCTGGGAAATTCTTTCCAGCTGGATTCAGAGAGCGACTGGCATACGCAATCACCGTTTCCTTCCCATCTTGTTTTTGATAGAGGACTGCGCCAAGACCTTGTGAAGAAGCGTCAGTGTGCACAACGAACGGATGTTCATAGTTTGCATAGGCAAGAATTGGAGGATTAACCAACTGCCTTTTTAACTCTTCAAAAGCTGATTTCCGCTCATCAGTCCAGACAAACGGGACTTTCTTGGACGATGCACTTGGTTTTTGTTTACTCTTGGGTTTGTTAGTGTGGCCAATGAGTAGGTTTTTGAGAGGTCTTGCAATCTTAGAAAAGTTTTTTAATGGAACGCCTGTAATATCCAACAAACCCTAAGAATTTCCGGACGTCTTTTACATTGCAAGGAACGGGCCAATGTTTCACCGTTTCAGTCTTTTCTGGGTCTGTACTTATTCCTTCCTCGGAGACAACATGGCTGAGATATGTTATTTTGGTTTTGAAGAATTCACATTTGGATGGCTTAATTGTAAGAATGTATGAAGCTAATCTGGAGAAAACCTGATCCAACCGCTGGATATGACTTTGAATATCGTTGGAAAAAATGACGATGTCGTTCAAGTAGATGAGGCAGTCTCAGAGATTAAGATCTCCCATGCAATGTTCCATCAATCGTTGGAAAGTTGCGGGGGCATTGCATACCCCGAAGGGCATACGGTTGCACTCATAAAATCCCAGGCCTCCAACCTTAAACGCAGTCTTCTCCTTATCTTCTTCCTCAAGTTCCACCTGCCAGTATCCGGCGTTCAAGTCTAGTTTGGAGAAATATTTGGACCCTGATAATAAGTGTAAAGTGTCTTCAACTCGTGGTAAAGCATAACTGTCTTTCTTTGTTCTTTCGTTTAGTTTCCGGAAGTCTATGCAAAATCGAATTGTACCATTTTTCTTTCTGACAATTACACAGTCAAGGACTTCTTGATTCTCGAATTGCTTGCATGTCCAGCATTTCTTTCAGGTGTTCTCTGACTTCATTAAATACTCCAGGTGGGATTCTTCGATATGGCTCTTTAAAAGGTGTATCATTGTTTAGTTTGATAGAGTGCTTTACGGTTGAGGTGTGTCCAAGATCCAGGGGATGTTTGGGAAAGAGTGTATCATATTTTTGGAACAGCTTATGCACTTGATTTTTCTTATCATCGAAGAAATCGGTCTGTTCTAAATTAACTCCATATTGATCTTTAATATTTCCATCTTTAGCTTTTCCTTTCTTTTCAGGTGTTGTTTCAGTCTGTATTGCTGCAGTCAATGGCTCTAAAACGGGTGCTTCACGTTATACTTGAACTTCGTTTAATTGGCATAGGCTCTGTCTTGCCTTGATCTTAATTGGTCTTGCTGTCACATTGAAAATTCTTACAGGTATCCTTACGGTTTTACCAGCGTTATTCACAGTGACCACGCGTGGACATACAATAGCGCTGTGAGAGTGTTTATCTTCAAATGCCTCTGTAATTGCTGCGTCAGTATTCTTCATCTTCCTTACAAATCCAGTTATCGTTCTGGTTTCCATTGGATGTAAGGTTATGGGTTTTGTTGCTGTTACTCTACCGATAAACGGATTGATGGACATCATGACTGCTTTCCACTCATCAGGTAAGTTATTGCCCATGTCGATATATCCTCGTCCTTTTCTTGTTTGGCATTATAAAATTCTTCCATTACACTTTGGCCCGTCTTGATATCACCAAAATTTGTTTCCAATGTTTTAAGTATTTTTTGCAGGCTTGCATCAGGCTTCAAAGTTGAAAGTACTTTTCTTGGCTTTCCAGTAATGGAATTTCTTATTGACTCTCTCAAGACATCTTGGTGATAAATGCCAGATTTCATCATGCTTTCAATTTTAACTTTCCATTCATTGAATGTTTGAGGATCAGAGAACTTTGGAACATTAGGCTTTATTACAAAAGGCACTTTAGGTTCACGTACTGCTGTTGTGCCATTGTCTTAATCATCTGCACAATACTCTCCTTCAAGAGAACTTAAATTGCTTTGTTTCTTCAACAGTCTCTCTTCTAACTCTTGCTTTTGCTGCAATAGTCGCCTTATTTGTTGTTGCTTAAGCTTTCTCTTAGCTGCTTTTAATTTGTCAGTTTTATTTCTACTTTCAATTTCATTCATCATTTGTCTTTCTCTCTGTTTCATGTCTTCTATCTCCTTCTTTAATTGTTGTACTACTTCACTTTCAATACTGTACTCGTCATCTGAGTTCGTATCATCACCATCTGTATCATATGTTTCTACCTCCTTTTTAATTCTGTCCTCAGAATTGTTTCTGTATGTATCATGCACATGTCTTTGTTGGTTTGTATATGCTGTATTGTGCTGTTTTGTACTGTTTGGGCAATCGGTCACTTGCCTTAAATAAAGGACCAACTAATTGTTTTTAATGAGAATTCAATACTGCTCCAGCAGCTGGAGTTTCACTTCTTTATTTTGCACCTTTCTTTGTGACATTGTTGATTTGATATTTCCTTTATTATTATGATATTCATGATCATCATCTATGTTCAGTAGTTTATCATCAGATCTGTAGAATCTGTCTTTCCAACTGCCTTCTTTTTTTTCTTTCAGCATTTCAATCTCTTTGTCTTCTCGTTTAATTCTGGTTTCTTCACATTTGTGTTTTGGTAGGTCTTTTTTTTCTTGTCGAGCCTTTTGTCGCATTTCAACCACTCTCTTTCTCTGTTTTTTGCAATTCTGCTAATTGTTTCTCTTCAATCTCTTTGTCTCTTTGTTTAATGCTCGCGAGCTTTGTTCTCTTCTGATTTTGTCTCCCTTTATTATCAATATCTAATTTCAATTGTTCCCTTCGCATCAACCTGTTGTCTCTTTCAGATAAAGGATTATCCATGATTTAGCTCATTTACAGCCAAGTATCACTAAACATTTAGAAACTTTAATTTAATTTAACTTCACTTGACTTCAACACAACACTTCACTTGTACACTTCACTTGTACACTTCAATCGAATACTTCATTTGAACACTTCACTTCACTTGAACACTTCACTTCATTTGAACAATTCACTTCATTTAAACAATTCACTTCACTTAAACAATTCACTACTCTTCTCTTGAACACTTCACTTCAATTGAACACTTCAATTCAATTAAGAAATCACAATTCAATTCGCAATTCAATTCACAATTCAATTCAAAATTCATATCACAATTTAATTCACAATTCAAATCACAATTCACAATTAAGTTCACAATTCAAATCACAGTTCAATTCACAATTCAAATCACAATTCATTTAATTTAATTTAACTTTACCTAATTTAATTTAATTAGATCAAATTCAATAACTTAATCTAATTTATTTTAATTTAATGTAATGAAATTTAATTAATTCAATTTAATTCGATTTAATTTAATTTAATTTAAAAAAAAATTGCTCAATTAAATTGAACTTAATATATTAAATTAATTTAAACACTCAAATTTAGCAAGCTCACTAAATTTAATTTATTTTAACACCTACTGAAATCAATACAATCAGATTTTATTTAAAACAAATCAATGAAAATTATTTAAACCAAATTTAAAGTATCTAAATTATATTTTAGGTTAAAATGTTTTCAATATAATTTTAATCAAGATGATTGAGTACAATTAAAAATGTTCAATCTTATCAAAGATTTTTAGTGGAAATTTTTTTAATATTTTTGTATTTATATTATTGTTATGTGATAAATAAAATGAGCTTATTTAATTTGAAATTTGTTTTTATTTCTTCAATGTCAATCTTGTTTATGTATCACACGTTTTAAATTTAACCTATATTTTAAATAATGCGCCGCTAATGTTTGTACAATCTAACCAAACATATGGCACACTACTCCAATTTCAAATTTGTACACACACTAATAAGAAGTGCACATACAAAAATACGTAACATGTAAAATATACTAGGTATATTTTACACAACCCAAACGGTTTAAAATACGCGATATAAAAACAACGCGCGACCTTGCAAGGATTTGTTCGCAATATTCTCTTATTGAACGTTAAACATGTGTTGTATTTATCATTGAAACAGGTGGATCAGACCTCAATCAATGCTAAATAATATATTTAACGTTCAGCACAACCCGTTTAAAAATACGCATGAATTTATACAAAGTCACACGTATCTCCTTTTTCTAATATAGGTACATATAAATTAAATCATTCTGATATAAATTGTGCGAAATTTCACCTTCAAAATGTCACTAGAATGATTTTACAACTTACTCAATATTGTGTACACAACTACGCTACCTGACCGATACTCTATTGTATACGGATTAGTTTATGAATGAAACACAGTGAGATGAAACGTTAGTTGTCATGTCATGCAGGGCCAGATTTATATCCTTTAATTAGTGCAGTGATCAATTTTTACGTTCAGTAAAAAAATCCTAAAAATATTAATACACAAATATAAATAACATCATACAAAGGAATACGAATAATTCACCCGTTATTAATGAAAATAATACTTAAATAAAATTACTTAAAACACTAATGAATTTATCAAATATAATTCACAATTAAGTGTCAAATCACTTAACGCAGTAATAATACGCAGTCTGGTCTTCAATCCATCGACGAAAAGCGTGATCCTCGGACAAGTGCACTATAGCGTAGTGGTACCGGTAATCAGGAATGATGTGTATTGAGCTCAATTTCAAAGCATGCTATTTGTTTTCACATTCTTATCACAACCCGGGGTTAAATGTACTTGTATGTGGTCGATCCATGGACAATTCAAAAATGGCAATACAGAAGGCTTATCATGTATTAATTGAACCGCTCTTTACTTGCAACCAAGCAACCGTGAGCACATACTTGATACTGGCAATATCGGTATTGCATCGCCATAAGAGATAGTCAAGACAAAATGTATGTCTTGTTACACGAAAACAATGTACATTGTACTTAAAACGTAACGTTGACATAAATACTGCATCAGCATCTAGAAGCCTGAATTAGTATGCGGGCCTCGCTCTGTGAAAAGGGGGTTCAATACATGTGCGTAAAGTGTTGTCCCTAATTAGCCTGCGCGGACTTGCACTTACTGCCTTTATGATATTTTTGGTGTAAAGAAAGTCTCTTATTAGCAAAAGTTAAGTTAAAGCGCTAAGTGTCGTACCTGATCAGCATGCGCGCACTGAACAGGCTAATCTGGAACGACACTTTACGCACATGCATCAACCCCCCGAATCACAGGGCACGGCTCAAAATATTTTCGCTTGTGATGGTTTGATCACAGTATCGTACGGTGAGCTATTGTCGATGGAGACCTATTTCCGGTGATGGTTTGATCACAGTATCATGGTGAGCTATTGTCGATGGAGACCTATTTCCGGTGATGGTTTGATCACTGTATCTTACGGTGAGCTATTGTCGATGGAGACCTATTTCTGGTGATGGTTTGATCACTGTATCTTACGGTGAGCTTTTGTCGATGGAGACCTATTTCCGGTGATGGTTTGATCACAGTATCTTACGGTGAGCTATTGTCGATGGACACCTATTTCTGGTGATGGTTTGATCACTGTATCTTACGGGACCTATTGTCGATGGAGACCTATTTCTGGTGATGGTTTGATCACAGTATCTTACGGTGAGCTATTGTCGATGGAGACCTATTTCCGGTAATCTTTTTACGTTTATAACTAGGCTCTCGTTATGACGTCAGGCGCATGCGATCTGAATATTTTGTTGTATTACCGATACTACTATTACTATTGAAAATAAAAACCAATACAACAAAAAGTGGGAAACGCAGGTATTATTGCATTTAAAAACCTTCCTTCAACTAAATAATCAAAATTTATCTATACACCATACATTTTAACTTTAAACTTTATATTGGTTATCTGCATTAAATTTCCACATAAATTGCTAAGTAAAGCAGACGACTGCACTAGTGTAAACACAAAACGTTTATTGCTTATTGCAGCTGGGAATTCTGTCTTCGGAGTGACGTCACCGGAAATGGGTCAATAAGGCTCGATTGTCAATTGTCGGCTCGGGTAATACTTACATGTACCCCGGTTACTCTTAGGTATACTTACATGTACCCCGGGTACATATTAAATATACTAAAACGTACCCGGTAATTTTAAATCTAAATCGGCCGTTGTCGGCTATTTTTTTTATTTAATTATGTTCACATTTATGTTCTGTTAAATGGCCACTATATTATCGAAACTCGTACTCAAAAAGCATGTTGATGCAGGTTTTTTTTAAAGAGAAGTTTGTTTACGATAAACAATATCGTTTTACGGTAATCGGTAGCGCATTTTACGACATCGGATTTGGGGCAGGAATACAACTCGGGTACAGACTAATATCGACCGGATACGTGTAAGTATATTAACCGTACCCGGTAACCCGGGTACATGTAAGTATACTTAAGAGTACCCGGGGTACATGTAAGTGCTACCCGAGCCGACAATGACCAATCGAGCATCAATAAGACAAATAATGAACGTTATTGCAGTGTGTATGGAACGATCGGCTTTGCCTGGTTATACATAATGTAAGTAAAAAAATAAGACGTTGACTTCACGATATATGGTAATTGGATGATAATAAACCAGTATAGTTACAATAATTAATCCTTATACGCCCTAATACAGTTTATTCACAAGTCACAATATGAAACATATTTTTGCTTATATCGTAGTGGAATATTTCACCAAATTGTATTAGCGGGCCCTTTTAATATATTAGTTAACAACTTAACACTACTATGGCAAGTACTATTTATTTTATTTTTAAAAGAAATTACATTATCCGTAAGAATTACTTATTACAATATGCACAAACTTATGTTTCAGATAATATTGCCTCTTACTGGTGCGTAGATAAGTTTCATAATTTCACGAACTGTGTTACTGTAATATAGTTTATCTCTCTGTGAAAAGAGGGTTTAATGCATGTGCGTAAAGTGTCGTCCCAGATTAGCCTTTGCAGTCCGCCAGGTTCGACACTTTCCGCCAAAAGTTGATTTTTGCCAAGAAAAGACTTTCTTTAAACCAAAAAATATCATAAAAGCGGAAAGTATCGTCCCTGATTAGCCTGTGCGCACTGAGCATGCTAATCTGGACGACACGCGCATGGCATTTAGCCCCTTTTTCGCAGTGCACGGCTCATATATAATACATGTAATGAGGTTATACCCCATGTTTTGAATGAGATTATATACATGAACAAAAGGTCACAGGATATTCTTACTCGCAGAAATGCTGAGGTCAGGCATAAGCTTCTTCTGTAAAAGAAGTGTATTTTATCCTATCATACTAACACTCTGGATCAGCAGACGATTTATTTCATAAATCAATCTCTGGGTTAATGGTCGCCATCTTTCGAACTACTTTCAAAAGTACAACAACAACAATAACAGTAGAAGACAATTTTAATTGCGAAAAGTTGAAAAATTGAGTACATGTGTCACGGTTGTTGAGTGAAATAGTGTTATTTTCAACTGTGTGTGAAGCATGTGAACTGGTAGTGGAATAACCGAATTGTTGGTGGAAATGGAATTTAGAAATATATCTAATAATTGAATTCATCATCGTGTAGAATAATCATCAGCATCATTTCTGTGGAACATTGCACAATTCAAAAAAACAAGTGTTTCATAGCTATGGTGCTTTTGACATAGTTCACTAACCATCAAGACTGAAATGATTCATGCACACAGGTAAAGTAAATAATTGAATTTGTGCAGAATGTTTATTTTTTACAAATTATTATTTAATTTGACCAATTTATTTTAGATTGATTGCACTGAAACTCAAAGTCTAAAGCTTAGTAAGACACTTAAGCCAGTTTTCTGAGAAGAAACAATACTTGTTCAGAGTATAGCAGGATCATGCGGCCTCTGGTTTATTTATTTGGCCTCGGCCTTTAACCTGGGTCGCTTTGATTTCAGGTGTTTAGCCCCCATATCAACAAGGCTCTCGACCCTATATGTAGTTATTCATATTGTTTAAAGATTTTGAGAACCCTCACTCGGTGCCAGTGGGGATAAAACAGGGACCTTTTTATAGCAAGATGAATGCATCAAATATGCCAGCAACACTTTATAATCAATAACTTTATAATTGATAAGTCTGTTCTTTTAACTACATTACTCATTTACCAAAACAATGTGAAACACATTTTTATGCCCCCAAAGGAGGGCATATAGTGATCGCACTGTCCGTCTGTCTATCCATCACACTTTGCATTTAGGTTTCGAAAAAATGCTCATAACTTCTATGTCGCTTCAGATGTCACATTCATATTTGGTATGCATGTGTATATGGACAAGGCCTTCCCATACACACACAAATTTTGACCCCTTTGACCTTGAACTTAGGGTCGGCTTTTAGGTTTTGAAAAATGCTCATAACTTCTATTAAAGCGTTTATCGGGGGCGTATGTCATCCTACGGAGAAAGCTCTTGTTTTTGCTACTGTCCTCTGCACAAACCATGATATATCTGCATATATGCCTCCAACCAAATCAGTAAAACTATTTGTCACTTAATAACAGTAAACTTATTGCATGTTAACTTTTCAACAATATATATATACATGTATATATAATTATATATAACAGATCTTGAAAAAAACTCACATCAAACTTCAAATTGTTTTAGTAAATTATAGGCTTTAAAGGGGCCTTTTCACAGATTTTGGCATTTTTTAACCTTATTCATTAAATGCTTTATATCGATAAATGTAAACATTGGATCGTAAAAGCTCCAGTAAAAAATCAAGAATAAAATTAAAAAAAGGAAAAGAACATTGCCCGGACCAGGTTTCGAACCAGTGACCCCTGGAGTCCTGCCAGAGTCCTGAAGTAAAAACGCTTTAGCCTACTGAGCTATTCCGCCGAGTACACATGCTGAACGTTTTTTATACCTTATATAAGCAATCTTCGTAGTTTCACAACATTTAACGACAAAAACAGAACTCTCCAAATTATTCAATCGTTTCGCGTTGCAACGCTTTATAATTTTTAGGTTTTAAAATCGTCTAAAGATGCATATAATGGCTCTATTAGACCATGGTAAATGTTCAGTATTACTGTTTCCTCACAAATACCATAACTAAAACGAAAATTTGCGAATCTGAAACAACTTTTTTTAATTTTGTCAATTTACCAAAGCGTGAAAAGATCCCTTTAATTGGTATTGTGACATTGACACCACTCATGCATGCGACTATACAATTATACAACTATGGAGCACATTATTTATGAGAAATTCCAATACATCAACATATCGTCTCAGATTTAAGGCAGATAATCTAGTGCTTTTTTGCTGCCATTTTTACTATTACACTTTTTTTCATTTTATGTTATGATGCATTGATCTTGTTTCTAAATTAACCAAGCAATCATGTTAAACTTTTGAAGAAAGATGTTGTCTGATAAATATAGAAAATATAATCACTACAAAGTGAACAAAATTCAGTTGAATACTGTGACCAACAAAAATTTGCCAAAGAGCAATTCAGATCATGATTTAAATTAAATACAGGTAATATGAAAGTCTGCCTATTGGATCCCAGTTAAGACTTATTTGTCAAATCTGCACATTAATTTTCCCTTAGCCATGTAGAATTGGGGATTAAATACCATCAAGTCATGTAAAAAGGAGCAGGGTATAGCACGCTGCTATTGATTTCTTGAGCTTTCACATGAATTTTACGGGTAATTTTCATACAACAAATGATATTATGTAGTGTAATGATAAAGCATTATGAGCACAAATTATATCTCTTACTAGTGGTGCAAAAATTATTTAAGTGTCACATTTCAAAAGAAAATTTATATAAAAAGGTATTATTCATTGTTAAGACGTTATAAAAGGTTATTTCAATACACTAAAGCATTTAATTACAAGAACAAGTGCATTTTATGTCCATTACAATACATGTAACACTATTGGCATTGTATTTATCTGCATTTGATGTGCATTTAATACACTTAAAAATGCAGACAAGACACACTTCTAACAGAAACAAATGTATTTTTTTCTGCATTTTTCCAGCATTAATACTCTTCAAGTGTATTTTTTATCATCCCAAATACACTTTACCAGGAAAAAGGTATGTAAAAAAGCATTTTTAGTTTGTTTTAAGTATATTTTCAAATGCATTAAGACACTCTTTTCTTTTGCAAAAAATGTTGAACAAAAACTTGAAAATATTTAATATACTAAAGTGTAGTAATAATTAAAGTTTTGTATGAGCATCAAAAACAGTGTCAAATTCATACCAGTGCCTATTTAGTAGCAGTAGGCCTTATATGGTCTACTTGTGGTAGAAATAATGCATTTTGTATAATACAACATACATAAATTAAAAAATATAGCTGCCCATACAGTTCAATACAATGTTCAATTAACTACACTATGCAAAGTTGAAATATGACATCAAGCTTGGAATAATCTTTTCAGAAATGAATAATATGCTGTTTTAATTTATAAGTGAAATAGACACTTGCATATAAAAACTGATTTTAAATCAAAACTAAATGTTTAATTTGATTTTTAGCTCCACTGGCCAAAGGTCCTGTGTCCATCGTGCATCCATGCATAAACTTTTCCTTTAAACATCTTCTCCTAAACTACTGGTCCAATTCTGATGAAATTTCTTAGGAATGTTCCTGGGGTGTACCTCTTTCAAATTTGTTCAAATTATGCCCCTGGGGTCAAATTTGACTCTGCCTTGGGGGTCACAAAATTGAAAATTTGCTTAAATAAGGCCTATTTTGTGAAAACTTTCAAAATCTCCCGTCCATAACCATTGGGCCTAGGGCTATCAAATTTGGTATGTAGAGACATCTAATAGTCCTCTACCAAATTTGTTCAAATTATACCCCTGGGGTCAAATTTGACCCTGCCCCGGGGTCACAAAATTGAACATATGCTTATATAGGGTATATTTTGTGAAAACTTTACAAATCTTCTCGCCCATAACCATTGGGCCTAGGGCTACCAAATTTGGTATGTAGTGGCATCTTATAGTCCTCTACCAAATTTGTTCAAATTATGCCCCTGGGGTCAAGTTTGACCCTGCCCCGAGGGTCACAAAATTGAACATATGCTTATATAAGGCCTATTTTGTGAAAACTTCAAAAAAATTCTTGTCAATAACAATCCGGCCTAGGGCTATCAAATTTGGTATATAGTGACATCTAATAGTCCTCTACCAAATTTGTTCAAATTATGCCCCTTGGGTCAAATTTGACCCTGCCCGGGGTCACAAAACTGAACATACGCTTATATGGGGCCTATTTTGTGAAAACTTTAAAAATCTTGTTGTCCATAACCATTGGGCCTAGGGCTACCAAATTTGGTATGTAGTGACATCTAATAAACCTCTACCAAATTTGTTCAAATAATGCCTCTGGGGTCAACTTTGACCCTGCCCAGGGGGGTCACAAAATTGAATAAACGCTTTTAAAGTGCCTATTTTGTGAAATCTTTACAAATCTTCTTGTCGAAAACCATTTGGACTATGGCTACCAAATTTGGTATGCAGTAACATCTTATAGTCCTCTACCAAGTTTGTTCAAATTATGCCCTTTGGGTCAAATTTGATCCTGACCCGCATGTCACAAAATTGAACATTATATACGCTTATATCTTTCTTATTTTGTGAAAACTTTAAAAATATTCTTGTCCTTAACTCTAGGACCTAGGGCTACCACATTTTGTATGTAGTGAGATATAGTAGTCCTCTACAAAGTTTTCTCAAATTATGCCCCTGGGGTTAAATTTGACCCAGCCCAGAAGATCACAAAAGTGTACATGTGCTTAAATAGGGCCTATATTTAAGTATTTGCACATGCAGAGAAATTTGTTTCAGCCTTTTTTTCAGCAGTGGAGTGATACAGGGCCATCATGGCCCTCTTGTTTAAATACTCAAAAAATGAAACCGTGTTCATGCATGCAGTTTATAAATGCTGTCAGAATTATAAAATATGCAATTACTATAAATACAAATGCCAGGGAAAAGTGCTTTTTGTACTAAAAAATTTGAATAAATATTACAATAATACATTTTGAATACTTTAGTATGTAATTAACAGTTTTTGTCTGAGAAAATCACTAAATTTTATATATTTATTCAAATTCACATAAATCATATTTCAAAAACACATCATTACTTCAAATCCTTTCACACAATACTGAAAAAAAAGCACAGTTTCTGATTGTTATTGATTCTTTATTAATTAATACATGTACCATTTTTTAATCTTGATGCATCCTCAATTGTATAATGCACATCTTAATCTGTTTTAACAATTATAATATAAAGATTAAGGCTGACTCAGTAAAATAATAATCCATGATTTCTGCAGTACTTGCAGACAAAATAGAAATACTGCTGTGATATTATCTATCTATCTAATGGGATATTAATTTGGCTTCAATAGAAAAAAATCAAAGCATACACATGTATAAAATGTGTATGTATATATAAGTTAAACTTAAATTGATTGACCTTCGATAAAAGATATTATAATATATGTATGTATATATATATCCTTGTAAAACTAAAAATTAAATATGTATGTTTCTATTACATCATAAAGGACTTTTATTTTCAGACAAAGTACAGTGAAGCTTAAAACAGTATCCAATTGTAACAGTCAATTTTGGGAAAATCAACCTTATAATTATTTTCTGTGTTGGCCAATGTCATAATTGGTATAAAATGTATATTGAACTGGAAGTTCTCTTTATTTTAAATGATAACATTTGCTTGGTCAGCCATAATTGTCACAATCAAGTGGTCTTTTTACACTGTAGTTTTCTCACTGACTATGGGTTTGTTCTGAGAATGAGCCACACAAAGTATCGTTGGGGAGATGAGTTGTCAATTTTATGTTTATCAGTCTTTCATAATCCAGTATACCTGTAAAAAGGGAATTTGTAACTAATAATCACACAATATACACAATTAAAATTGTATGCATTTAGATTTATTTAGTACTGCACATTAATCATTTTCCAAAAATATGTAGCAACATTACATTATATAATGCTGCAATACTAAAGTAATTTACTAATTAAAGGTCGCTGATGTGTAATGGATGTGGTGTCCACCTAATGATCTGGAGGTCACTGGTTTGATCCCCAGTGTGGGAGCATTCTTAAGAAATCTCCAAGAGACACCCAAGTACTGGTTCTAGGCCCAGGAAACGAACTCAAGAGCATTTCACATACATGTACGTAGTTAGTACTTTAAATTTAATCGAACTAAATAGGGTTAAAACTAACAACTGAAACCCTTATTAATACATTTTATTTTGAATCAAGCAAATGTGGAAATTCATTAAAAATAATGAGTAAAATTTAAAAATTCTACTTTAAAGTAATCATGATAATTTAGATCATTTTCAGAATATTTAATGATGATAATGGTACAATTATATATTCCCTAAATGATAAAAATAAAACATGTAATGTTAATTTATGAAAAAAAAAACGTTTTAATTTTATCAATATCATGGTAATTACAACTAGATACAGGCAATTAGATCAGAAACGTGCATTAATTATATTAACCCATTCATGCCTAGCGTCCTGAAAAAAAAGGACATTGCAAACAGCGTAGACCCAGATGAGACGCCGCATAATGCGGCGTCTCATCTGGGTCTGCGCTGTTTGCTTAAAGAAATTTCTGTAAGAAATATTCTAAATATAGAAATAAATATACCAGACACCCCTACTTTTGGAAATAAATTGATCCAATTTAGAAGGATGGGTGAGTCCACTGGGCATAAATGGGTTAATGAACAACCCAGACATTTGTAGTGATTTATGGTCACTATTTCATTTGATTAACGTTCTATACATGACCTGTCATAAAAGGTATTTTTTAGCCAGTACTACAATCGGCAATGATAGTCTGTATTGCATTCATATTCCAACGTCTATTATCGATTCGCTTCCTCAAACTGAACAAATATTTAATGTTTACATCGCGAAACGTAATGCATCCAGTTTCACTTTCGGTTTGGTTGGTTTTGTAAACACCGTAATTTCATCTTAAAAATTGGATGATAGGGTGATAAATTAATAATGGAAAAGTAAATCACTTGGATAATAGGTCAAAATGCAACACAAATGAACGTTAATAGTGCTCTTAATATCAAAGTTTCGGTAAAAAGTTTGGCGCTAGTTCAACGCGCATGTATACAGCCTCATAACAATAGACTGACAACCTTTTGGGTAGTAAAGTAGTAATACAAGGCAATATGGCGACCGTTAGCCACGAGGCCTATCTTACGGAGGAATCCGAGATAGCCGATGTATCACGATTGATCATACTAAGAGCTATTTGGGTATCCGAACATTGGTCCCTACGGACGATTGTTCCTACGCTAATTTTTACACGTGTTTTTTGATAACCGATCAATGGTTCCCACGTTATTTTGACAGCACAGACAATCGTTTACACTTTATATTGAACGCCCGGACATTGGCTCCTACATTGTATTGACATCCTGGACATTGGTTCCGATAATTAACTGCCAAACTGAACAACATAGTACACGGCGATCAAAGGTTATCATCGCAAAAAACTCCGACAATTCAAAATATTATTAAGACCTTTTTTAGGCTTCATACTTTTTCAAAAGCACATGTTTGTAATTTAATTTTAATATAAATAACATATTATTCAACCTTTTGTTCAAATTAGCATAGGAACAATTGTACATATGAACGAATGTCAGGGATTGTAGCTTCTGGTAGGAAGTTATTAATAAAGGGCACAGAGGGAGGGGAGCATTGTTAGATTCTGTAGTGGCATAGCTCAAATAAATGTGGAAATGTACTTTAAGAGAATTGACAGTACATGTATACATATTTAATAGAAATTGTAATGTATCCTATTGAGGCTGAAAAATATGTACATCTTATTAACTCGTTATAGTTTGTGATACTACGACGATTGCTTACATAAAGTATAAAATACATCCCTCCTTGTATAAGCATCGATGGCCGAGTGGCCTAAGCGATAGACTTTTTCTTCAGGGGTCAGTGGTTCGAGCCCAGTTTAGGGTTACTTTTTTTCTTTCTTTTATTTAATTCTTGTTTTCTTACCGGTGCTTTTTAAATCCAATCAATCAAAAACATTTAATGTCAAATTTCAATACATGCCAAAATGTGAAAATGCCCCTTTAACTGCCCACTGTATAATGGTGTACTTCTGTGAAGACTTCTATACCTTGAATTATGATAATCTATTGAATTCTCTTGATATATCTTGGAGCCAAAGTTGTTATCTTGTTTTTAGAAAAAAAGAAGAATGTTATATGTGCTAACATGTATATAATCTAGTGTTGAAGCTCATTATACTTTTATTGTGGTCCAACTGTAAACCTTTTAGACGTATATGTGTCTTGTTCTGATAAAACTGGGCATAATGCATGTGTGAAAAGTGTCATTCCAGATTAGCCCGTGCAGTCCCCACGGGCTTTTCAGGGATGACACTTTCCACGTTTACTAGATTTTCGGTAAAAAGGGACTTCCTTTAAAAAACATTGAAGCGGGAAGTGTCGTCCGTGATAAGCCTGTGCGGACTGCACAGGCTAATCAGATACGACACTTTACGCACATGCATTTTGCCCAATTTTATCAGAACAAGACACATCATGTATCTGTTATGATGTGTTAGCAAATAGCGTTAATTGGTTGTATCATTATGTTGCGGTTAGTTCTCGTATGTTTCACGACCTGGAACCAGACATGGATATTACACATATCTTGTAGCTCTCTATTACTTAAAAATGTTTGATTGTGTGTGTATCTCATGTAAATATGTATATTATAAAACATTGTTTATGTTATAATTAATAAATGAAAATAAAAGTATAAATAATAAAAAAATAAAAAATAAAAATAAATAATCGCACAGAGATCATGTTTGCTTTATTCCTTCCTATAATTCAACACGAACAATTGAGTGTACACTAAAAGAACTCCAGTAATCAATTTGCATTGTTTAATTATTTGTGTTTGAATTTTCTTATTCTTAAAAGCATATTGATCATGAAAAAAATCTTACCATTTAATCCAATTTGTGCGTCAATAAAGGCAAATAATCCAGAAACAACAACGCACGTTAATACACAAACGCTCCGTCTGTTTACCATAATGCACGTGAACGTCAAGTATGACGTAACAGGGGTATCGGTTTATAATAATAATAATAATATATAATAATAATCTCTTTATTTTCTGAAGGTAACTCAGGTTTGACCCAGTTTGAAGGTTTGACGCAGCACGTACTATGGATATGCAGTATTGGTCCCGATAAACTTTCATTTATATAGTAGCGATGCACTTGGCTATCGATTAAAGGAGCAGTGTGCGCTAGATCCTTTTAATTGGGCCGTGCTCTGTGAAAAGGGGGTTAAATGCATGTGCGTAAAGTGTCGTCCCAGATTAGCATATGCAGTCCGCACAGGCTAATCAGGGACGACACTTTCCGCTTTTATGATAATTTTCGTTTAGAGAAAGTCTTTTCTTAGCAAAAATTACGTTTAAGCGGAAAGTGTTGTCCTTGAGCAGCTTGTGCGGACTGCACATCCTAATCTGGGACGACACTTTACGCACATGCGACACTTTACACGCATGCATTAAACCCTCTTTTCACAGAGCACGGCATTATTGTAAACGCGTTCTCCCCAACAGAATACATAAAGTACATTAAAGGCACGTTTACGCGGTCGCTTTTATGGGGATGTTTCAGTTACGTGTTAAAAGAGAGCTTGCTAGATATATTAATTCTGAAATGTAAAATACTGTCAAAAGTATTATTACAAGAAATAAAAAACATACATGCTAAGCATAAAGCTTGAACGTTAGATATATATGAGCATTTGGATAAATAATACTTATTAAGGTAGACAACGGTTCATGCGCACTAAAAGCAGTAAGGCATAAACAATAGGCTCAATCAATGTAAGTACCTTGTTTACAATATGCAATATGAGTGTATCTTAAATATTGATAATTACGTACACGTTAAGACTGCGCATTTACGAGAAAACAACTTTCGTTGGTCAAGGATTCTGAAAATATGGTCAAGAATACTACTGCAAAAAGTAGAAACAAACATGTCAAGCATTAAGCTTAAACGTTGGATATGTTTGAGTATATACATAATTAACACAAAATTAAGTACACAGTTGTTCACGTGCACTTAGAAGTAAAAATGGAAAGCATAACGAATTAACTCAGTCCAATGTCAGTACATTTTTTACATTATGCAAAATGATAATGTCTTAAATATTAAGTAATACTGTTAGACTGCATACTTTAGACGTTTGATATATATGAACATTTTTATATTTAAAACCTTTTTAAGTCTACAATTGTTTACGTGCACTAAAACAGTACAGCATAATTTTTAGACTCAGTCAAGTGTTAGTACTTTTATTACAGATGCAATAAGACTATGTCTTAGATATTAAGAATTACGTGCACGATTAGACTGCACGTTTTATATTTAGGTGGATATATCCATATTTAATACCTATTAATATCCACAATTGTTCACGTGCACTAAAAAACAGTAAAGCATAACAAATTGACTCCATTTAAGCGTATCCTACATAGGGGATATGTAGGGTCCGTCTACGGAGCCCATTGAGTCTTCGTATAAGTGTAGTTAAAATACGTCATGCTTTGATATATGTGTTATATCCCAAAGAAAGCAGCCCTTCAGAAACGAAATTGAGGGTCCGCATTGGGATGATTTTAGAAAAATGCGTTATATTCGATATAAATATTGAAAGGGTGCGCTTATCGTGCATATGACACAAGCATAGTTTGTTATATGCATAGTTATGATTATGTTATTTAGTAGTCAGTAAATAGGAGTGCCAAATACTGAACAATAATCTATACTGAAGTTATCACCACTTAAGACATACATGCTTGAGTTACTCAGAGACGTAGATCTCTGACGGTATATATCACCAACAAAGACATACATGCTTGAGTTACTCAGAGACGTAGATCTCTGACGGTAGATATCACCAACAAAGACGAACAAATTAAATTTGGAATACAAATGTTATCTATACGCAAGAATTAGTTATGCATACAAAAGAAATATGTTTGCTTTTAGGAATTTCTGTAAGAAATATTCTAAATATAGAAATAAGTATACTAGACATTCCTAATTTCGGAAATAAATTGATCCAATTAAGAAGGATGGGAGAGTCCTCTAGGCGTAAATGGGTAAAACAGCCATTTTGATATCAGAGACATTGGTAATATGAGCCGTGCTCTGTACAAACGGCGTTTTACGCTTTGCATGCTGGGAAATTTGTCGTCTGCTAAAATGTCGTCTGCTGAATTTATAAAATTAGCATTTTCTTTGATTTTTTTTCAAAAAATACTATCAGAATAGCAAACAGTTTGGATCCTGATGAGACGCCACGTTCTGTGGCGTATCATCTGGATCCAAACTGTTTGCAAAGGCCTTAAAAATTTAGTTCCCGCATTGTAAGGGTTAACGTATGTGCGTAAAGTGTCGTCCTAGATTAGCCTGTGCAGGCCGCTGGATTTTACTTTAACTGGATTTTTGCTACTTTTTTGCTGGATTTTTTAGACTATACAGGCTTATCTGAGACGACACTTTACGCACATGCATTTAGCCCCTTTTCGCAGAGCACGATCCATATGAATTAACCAGATGAAGCCCAATAAAAGACGCATAGTATGCGTCCACACATTTGACTGTGGGACAGTGTTAGCAGAAATAGCTATTCCCATAACACGTGTAACCTTGGGACAGTGTTATAAGAAACATCCAATGCTACGAAGCATGTCTCCGCGGGAAACGCGTTTTCCGAACCAGCAGTTTCAACGACACTTGTCTTCTATGGACAACATTATCAGAAACAGCTATTCAAATGATACCTGTCTACATGTGGCAATATTATCATAAACAGCCCGCCGTGTGACAACACGTGACTGCTTAGAACATAATTAGCAGCAAAAAATCCATGCATGTGATTACATTATTAGAAACAGCATATCCTATAACGAAATTAACAGAAGTAGCTATTGCTATGACGAAATTATCAGAAACAACAATTGCTGTGACGTTATTGGCATCTACTACTATGACACAATTCTAAGAAATATCGATTGATATGACGAAATTATTAGAGAAACAGCCATTGGTATGATGCTATTGTCAGAAACATCTATTACTATAACGAAATTCTAAGAATCATCGATTGCTATGACGAAATCATCCGCAACAGCCCTTGGTATGTTGCTATTGTCAGCAACAACTATTACTATGACGAAATTCTAACAAAGATCAATTGCTATGGCGAAATTATTAGAATCAGCCATTGGTATGATGCTATTGTCAGAAACAGCTGTTGCTATATCGCCGCTATCAGGAACAGCTTTTCCCATGACGCTTTTGCCAAAAACAGAACTTCCCATCACACTATCGTCAGAAAACATTAAAGATATAGACGGGAAAACCCGTCTTGTTCATTCATTTAAGTTGTTCGCGCTAGCGGGCAACTAATGTAGAGGGAGTTTTGCAAGTCAGTCTGCTCTTAACTACGCTAGGAACGATAACCACCGCATCTGCTTGTTTATACTTCACCACTGGTACACTGCAGACAGCGTGTATGTAATCAATAGTGTTTAACAGCTTGTGCGACGACATTTGCCAGTTTATCATTGAAATCTGTACATATTGGCTGCTTTCAGGGAAAACGGGACTTATGCATTTCAAACAAGATTAGCCTGTGCACACTGATTAGCCTGTGCAATGCGCACAAGCTTATCAAGGACGACACTTTCTGATTTTATGGTGTTTATCGATTAAAGAGAGTCTCTGGTACTTGGATGACAATTAATGTACAGTCCACTCTCGTTATCTCGACATCGGATATCTCGATATTCTCGATATGTCGAAGTAAGCTCAATGTCCCAACTTTTAGCCTTCTTTATCTATATAAATAAACATCGCATATCTCGATTTTCGTTATGTGAATAATTCGATATCTCGATATAAAAATGTGTCCCGAGTCCCATAATGTATATGCATTAAGCCATGTTTTCCCAAAATGAAGCTAAATTAATGATTTGATAAAAAGATAAAAGTGATAATAACTTTAAAGTAACCTCGCTGACAAAGCGAATAAGCAAAATAACTTTTAAATCAAATAAACAACCAATGAGTTCTAAAGATTTACCTTGTGGCATTTTTAGTAATTATCTAAAAAAAAGGACCTTTTCATAGTTTGACATTAAATGCTTAATATTGATAAATGTAAACATGGATCTTCAAAGCTCCATTTAAAAAAAAAACAAGAATAAAATAATAGAAACAAAAAAAGTTATGCTATATAATAAGAGATGTATTTTATACTGTATATGAATAAGCAATCATCGTAGTATGAAAAAATATAACGACAACAACAACACTCTCCTAATTATTAAATCGTTTAATTTTGTCAATTTACCGAAACGTAAAAAGTCTTCATGTCTTCAGACTTTCAAATTGAATGAGTTAAATAAACTGTCAGATCTTAGATCATGAATAACTTACAGGTTTAGTGGTTGCCTGTTAGCCTGGGGCCAGTAGATTTAAGCCCTGGAAACTCAATTTCAAAAGTTGATTATGCAATAGCGAACAACTTCAGTGCCTTCAGCGCGTTGATTCTGATTGGCATGAGTGCATGGCAAACACAATAGCACGTACTTTATTCTCTTTGTGAGCATAATTTATAATTGGAAACCAAATTTAGCATTTAATACAAGTCAAAATAAGATACATATAGTGATTTTTTACGACTGTCGGATGAAGCAAGCGTTTGCTGGAAAGAGAAATAATTGAAACCTTAATCACGTATAAGTGTTATGCAGTACGTAAATAAAACTAAAAACGATAGTTCCCCTTTTGATTTGGAGCATTTTAAATATTCGATGTAAAGAAATGCCATTCACTCCAGGGACCTATACAAACAAAGGGATTATCAACTTCGCGATATCCCGTTACAGCACGCAAAATAAACCGAGATTTGATAATCTCGATAGATTGGTCCCTGTGTAGCGATAATAAACCGGTGCGCGAGATTTGATAATCTCGATATATTGGTCCCTGTGTACCGATAATGCGGCTACACGATATCGATTGCGAGGGATTTCGCTTATTGAGCGGGTCACGTTTTTTCGGATTCAAATTATATTATGTTAAATAAACAAGAACCTATTCGTTCAATTGTTGCGTTTTTGATCTCAAAATCAATCATTATTTAGTCTAATTATTACGCAGTATGTCGAACGGGGACCCAATTATCGGACCCTTTGATGAACATTAATTGCCGGTTGTTTCGCCAAAGTTAAATTACCGTTGTTTATCGCACGTATGTGCATGTACAAAAGACCGATCTTTTAATAGAATTAAAATGTCACCATGTTTTGTTTGAAATAGCAACATAATCAAGACATGTTAAGTGCAAACAACTCAAAATGTATAACTGTTCTTTTAACCTCCGACGCCGCAAAGTTTCGCATGCCATTTTAATATTCACCAACAGAGTCGCTCAGAACCTGTGCAGCCAGACTGACCTTTATGTAGCTGAAGGAAAGCAGATCCATTCGATTGCGAGCGATTTCGCTCATTGATGGTGATATTTGTTTCGCAATATTCGACTTTCGTTGTTTAATAAACAAATATATATTCGTTCAATTTTGCCTTGTTTGTCTTGTAAATAAATAATTAGTAATATTAACACGCAGTATGCTACACGGAACCCAATTACCGGATGCGTTGACGAGTAACAATACCATTTGTTTCACAGGGTTTCAATTGCCATTGTATATCGCACATATGTGCATGTAGCAAAGACCGGTCTTTTAATTAATTAAAAATGTTACTCGGCTGTGTGAAAAATATCAGCATTTCTAACGCCTGCCAATTGCTTACAATTTAAAATGTATAATTGTTCTTTATCATCCGAGACAATGAAGGTTCGCATGCCATTATATTATTCTGTTGGACTCCTTTTAAACATGATATCCATAGTAGTACTGAAAGTCTTTTCGTGATTTCGTGTTCAAGTATTGAACAAAAATCAACAGAATTTGAAGGCAAGGCAATTCATCAAAGTCGTTTATGTTTTTATTTCTCAGTATAAATCAGTTAATCACTGAAACATACACATTAGTTCATGCATGATAGGTAATCTTGGTATTATTTAAGTTTAAGAGTATGTGTAACAATACATTCATGTTACTAAGTGTAATGAGCATTCAGTTAAAGAAAATATTTTAAAAACTCAATAGCATGTAAAAAGAATCACATGTTTGTAAAAGATTTTGCACAAGTAACCATTTGCAATGTGAAATAGAACAACAAAAATTCGATAATAATACTAACAATTTTCTTTTTATTCTTCAACAGCAAAAGATTGAGATTCCTCCTGACATGGTAATGCAGAAGATTTATTCGAAGCCTACAGCAATACAAAAAGCTTACTAAAATTAAATACCAAATTATCTTGTTTAAACAAGTTTGAAAAATTTATATTTATAATGAGTTTTGGGAACACATTTTTGATAAACATGATCAAAGATCTAACAGTCACTTTTGAGTTAAGCAGAGATATTCACTGCTGGAATGTGTTCATTTATGAAAAAATGCAACAGTTTAATTTAATCAATTGAATATTTAAAACTAATTCATACTGAATTTTCTTTTGTCTTCGGCAAGTCTGAAGGTTTGTGAAGTTTGTTGTCGCCACTGCTTTATATAGTAGACATGAATATAGTAACATCATCTTAGTGCTGGGATGGTCAAGGTACGTCTCAGGAAAAGAAAGGAATCCAATTTCCGTGTTGAATCAGACAGTATCAGTATCCTTGGCATAGCTGTGAACACACATGTATGTCAGCACTATTTAAAGTCCACAATGTTTTTCAACCATTAAAAGTTCTTAATGTGGAAATGACCTGGGTTTGTATGCCCAAGTTTCGTTGGCGTCATGACATTTCCTATGCGGGGTCAAACTTTCCGTCTAAAGAGCAAGAGACCCTCTTTTGCTTCTTTTCAGCACACTGAAAATATAAAACAATATGAATATAAACCAACAAGATTAATAAAGGGCTAGTATTGACTGAGCCTTTCCAAAAATGCTGCGACATATGTTGATCAAATTAATAGTGGTTATAAAATATAAAAAAATGACTAAAATTGTATTGTTTTTGAGCTTATACAAAATTATGATTTTTCAAATAATGCAAATGAAATTTGCACCACACAATAGATTTAAATGCAACGTTTGTAAAGATACAATCATGATTATTATAGGGCTAGAATTGACTGAGCCTTTCTTAAAATGCTGCGAAATATTTGATTAAATTGATAGTGATTACAAAATAAAAAAATGACTAAATATGTATAATCTATGAGCTAATACAAAATTATGATTTTGCAAATAATGCAAATTAAATTTGCACCACACAATGCATTGAAATGAAACGTTTGTAAAGATACAAACATGATAACTATAGGGCTAGCATTGACTGAGCTTTTAGAAAAGAGCCAAGACATATGTTGATCAAACTGAAATTGTAAAAAAAAAAAAATGACTCAAATTGTATTGCTTTTGTTCTCATTCAAAATCATGAATTTGCAAATAATACAAATATAATTAGCATCACATAATGCGTTGAAATGTAATGTTTGTAAAGATACCCATAAGATTAATATAGGGCTAGTATTGACTGAGCCTTTCGAAAAGAGCCACGACATATGTTGATCAAACTGATAGTGATTACAAAATAAAAAAATGACTAAAATGGTATAATCTTTGAACTAATACAAAATTATGCCTTTGCAAATAATGCAAATTAAATTTGCACCACACAATGCATTGAAATGCAACGTTTGTAAAGATACCAACATGATATATATAGGGCTAGTATTGACTGAGCCTTTCATAAAGTATTGTTTGTATAGGTCCCTGTTCACTCTTAAATCAAAAGTGTCAACAATGCACGGTGACAATCGAGGCTTGCCGAATAGTCTCAGGAGCGTGTCATCAGTCGTGGTACGATGTTCCTCACGAAGTTACAATAAGCACAATACTGACAGAACAGTCATGAATGCAATTGAGCCTTTAAACTAATATTTTAAACAATTAAATATAAGTTTCGTGTTGTAAAAACATTTAATGATATCATATAAACACGAATAACTTGATTCCATGTTGTATTTATGACGCGGCATCAAATAGTTTCAAATTAAAAATTTACCAAATTACCGACATATCGTGTTAACTTGACAATTCATTTTTAGCAGTGCAGTAATCGCCACAAAACAGTTGCACGTATCTATTCATGTAAATAATAATAATAATAACAATAATAATAATAATTATTATTATTAATATTATTTATTATTATTATTATTATTTTTATTATTATTATTATTATTATTATTATTATTATTACCGGTGCTTTTTAAATCCAATCAATCAAAAACATTTAATGTCAAATTTCAATACATGCCAAAATGTGAAAATGCCCCTTTAACTGCCCACTGTATAATGGTGTACTTCTGTGAAGACTTCTATACCTTGAATTATGATCATCTATTGAATTCTCTTGATATATCTTGGAGCCAAAGTTGTTATCTTGTTTTAGAAAAAAAAGAAGAATGTTATATGTGCTAACATGTATATAATCTAGTGTTGAAGCTCATTATACTTTTATTGTGGTCCAACTGTAAACCTTTTAAACGTATATGTGTCTTGTTCTGATAAAACTGGGCATAATGCATGTGCGAAAAGTGTCGTCCCAGATTAGCCCGTGCAGTCTCCACGAGCTTTTCAGGGATGACACTTTCCACGTTTACTAGATTTTCGGTAAAAAGGGACTTCCTTTAAAAAACATTGAAGCGGGAAGTGTCGTCCCTGATAAGCCTGTGTGGACTGCACAGGCTAATCAGATACGACACTTTACGCACATGCATTTTGCCCAGTTTTATCAGAACAAGACACATATGGCTGGCTCTCCATCATGTATCTGTTATGATGTGTTAGCAAATAGCGTTAATTGGTTGTATCATTATGTTGCGGTTAGTTCTCGTATGTTTCACGACCTGGAACCAGACATGGATATTGCACATATCTTGTAGCTCTCTATTACTTAAAAATGTTTGATTGTGTGTGTATCTCATGTAAATATGTATATTATAAAACATTGTTTATGTTATAATCAATAAATGAAAATAAAAGTATAAATAAAAAAAAATAAAAAAAATAATAAATAAATAATCGCACAGAGATCATGTTTGCTTTATTCCTTCCTATAATTCAACACGAACAATTGAGTGTACA
Source organism: Dreissena polymorpha (assembly GCF_020536995.1). Taxonomy (NCBI): domain Eukaryota; kingdom Metazoa; phylum Mollusca; class Bivalvia; order Myida; family Dreissenidae; genus Dreissena; species Dreissena polymorpha. The sequence goes on along the minus strand of NC_068368.1, from coordinate 25,848,104 downwards.
CTAAAAGAACTCCAGTAATCAATTTGCATTGTTTAATTATTTGTGTTTGAATTTTCTTATTCCTAAAAGCATATTGATCATGAAAAAAATCTTACCATTTAATCCAATTTGTACGTCAATAAAGGCAAATAATCCAGAAACAACAACGCACGTTAATACACAAACGCTCCGTCTGTTTACCATAATGCACGTGAACGTCAAGTATGACGTAACAGGGGTATCGGTTTATAATAATAATAATACTATATAATAATAATCTCTTTATTTTCTGAAGGTAATTCAGGTTTGACCCAGTTTGAAGGTTTGACGCAGCACGTACTATTGATATGCAGTATTGGTCCCGATAAACTTTCATTTATATAGCAGCGATGCACTTGGCTATCGATTAAAGGAGCAGTGTGCGCTAGATCCTTTTAATTGGGCCGTGCTCTGTGAAAAGGGGGTTAAATGCATGTGCGTAAAGTGTCGTCCCAGATTAGCATATGCAGTCCGCACAGGCTAATCAGGGACGACACTTTCCGCTTTTATGATAATTTTCGTTTAGAGAAAGTCTCTTCTTAGCAAAAATTACGTTTAAGCGGAAAGTGTTGTCCTTGAGCAGCTTGTGCGGACTGCACATCCTAATCTGGGACGACACTTTACGCACATGCGACACTTTACACGCATGCATTAAACCCTCTTTTCACAGAGCACGGCATTATTGTAAACGCGTTCTCCCCAACAGAATACATAAAGTACATTAAAGGCACGTTTACGCGGTCGCTTTTATGGGATGTTTCAGTTACGTGTAAAAAGAGAGCTTGCTAGATATATTAATTCTGAAATGAAAAATACTGTCAAAAGTATTATTACAAGAAATAAAAAACATACATGCTAAGCATTAAGCTTGAACGTTAGATATATATGAGCATTTGGATAAATAATACTTATTAAGGTAAACATTGGTCCATGCGCACTAAAAGCAGTAAGGCATAAACAATAGGCTCAATCAATGTAAGTACCTTGTTTACAATATGCAATATGAGTGTATCTTAAATCTTGATAATTACGTACACGTTAAGACTGCACATTTACGAGAGAACAACTTTCGTTGGTCAAGGATTCTGAAAATATGGTCAAGAATACTACTGCAAAAAGTAGAAACAAACATGTCAAGCATTAAGCTTAAACGTTGGATATGTTTGAGTATATACATAATTAACACAAAATTAAGTACACAGTTGTTCACGTGCACTTAGAAGTAAAAATGGAAAGCATAACGAATTAACTCAGTCCAATGTCAGTACATTTTTAACATTATGCAAAATGATAATGTCTTAAATATTAAGTAATACTGTTAGACTGCATACTTTAGACGTTAGATATATATGAACATTTTTATATTTAAAACCTTTTTAAGTCTACAATTGTTTACGTGCACTTAAACAGTAAATCATAATTTTTAGACTCAGTCAAGTGTTAGTTTTTTGATTACAGATGCAATAAGACTATGTCTTAGATATTAAGAATTACGTGCACGATTAGACTGCACGTTTTATATTTAGGTGGATATATCCATATTTAATACCTATTAATATCCACAATTGTTCACGTGCACTCAAAAACAGTAAAGCATAACAAATTGACTCTATTTAAGCGTATCCTACATAGGGGATATGTAGGGTCCGTCTACGGAGCCCATTGAGTCTTCGTATAAGTGTAGTTAAAATACGTCATGCTTTGATATATGTGTTATATCCCAAAGAAAGCAGCCCTTCAGAAACGAAATTGAGGGTCCGCATTGGGATGATTTTAGAAAAATGCGTTATATTCGATATAAATATTGAAAGGGTGCGCTTATCGTGCATATGACACAAGCATAGTTTGTTATATGCATAGTTATGATTATGTTATTTAGTAGTCAGTAAATAGGAGTGCCAAATACTGAACAATAATCTATACTGAAGTTATCACCACTTAAGACATACATGCTTGAGTTACTCAGAGACGTAGATCTCTGACGGTAGATATCACCAACAAAGACGAACAAATTAAATTTGGAATACAAATGTTATCTATACGCAAGAATTAGTTATGCATACAAAAGAAATATGTTTGCTTTTAGGAATTTCTGTAAGAAATATTCTAAATATAGAAATAAGTATACTAGACATTCCTAATTTCGGAAATAAATTGATCCAATTAAGAAGGATGGGAGAGTCCTCTAGGCGTAAATGGGTAAAACAGCCATTTTGATATCAGAGACATTGGTAATATGAGCCGTGCTCTGTACAAACGGCGTTTTACGCTTTGCATGCTGGGAAATTTGTTCTCTGCTAAAATGTCGTCTGCTGAATTTATAAAATTAGCATTTTCTTTGATTTTTTTCAAAAAATACTATCAGAATAGCAAACAGTTTGGATCCTGATGAGACGCCACGTTCTGTGGCGTATCATCTGGATCCAAACTGTTTGCAAAGGCCTTAAAAATTTAGTTCCCGCATTGTAAGGGTTAACGTATGTGCGTAAAGTGTCGTCCTAGATTAGCCTGTGCAGGCCGCTGGATTTTACTTTAACTGGATTTTTGCTACTTTTTTGCTGGATTTTTTAGACTATACAGGCTTATCTGGGACGACACTTTACGCACATGCATTAAACCCCTTTTTCGCAGAGCACGATCCATATGAATTAACCAGATGAAGCCCAATAAAAGACGCATAGTATGCGTCCACACATTTGACTGTGGGACAGTGTTAGCAGAAATAGCTATTCCCATAACACGTGTAACCTTGGGACAGTGTTATAAGAAACATCCAATGCTACGAAGCATGTCTCCGCGGGACACGCGTTTTCCGAACCAGCAGTTTCAACGACACGTGTCTTCTATGGACAACATTATCACAAACAGCTATTCAAATGATACCTGTCTACATGTGGCAATATTATCATAAACAGCCTGCCGTGTGACAACACGTGTCTGCGTAGAACATAATTAGCAGCAAAAAATCCATGTATGTGATTACATTATTAGAAACAGCATATCCTATAACGAAATTAACAGAAGTAGCTATTGCTATGACGAAATTATCAGAAACAACAATTGCTGTGACGTAATTGGCATCTACTACTATGACACAATTCTAAGAAATATCGATTGATATGACGAAATTATTAGAGAAACAGCCATTGGTATGATGCTATTGTCAGAAACATCTATTACTATAACGAAATTCTAAGAATCATCGATTGCTATGACGAAATCATCCGCAACAGCCCTTGGTATGTTGCTATTGTCAGCAACAACTACTACTATGACGAAATTCTAACAAAGATCAATTGCTATGGCGAAATTATTAGAATCAGCCATTGGTATGATGCTATTGTCAGAAACAGCTGTTGCTATATCGCCGCTATCAGGAACAGCTTTTCCCATGACGCTTTTGCCAAAAAACAGAGCTTCCCATCACACTATCGTCAGAAAACATTAAAGATATAGACGGGAAAACCCGTCTTGTTCATTCATTTAAGTTGTTCGCGCTAGCGGGCAACTAATGTAGAGGGAGTTTTGCAAGTCAGTCTGCTCTTAACTACGCTAGGAACGATAACCACCGCATCTGCTTGTTTATACTTCAGCACTGGTACACTGCAGACAGCGTGTATGTAATCAATAGTGTTCAACAGCTTGTGCGACGACATTGGCCAGTTTATCATTGAAATCTGTACATATTGGCTGCTTTCAGGGAAAACGGGACTTATGCATTTCAAACAAGATTAGCCTGTGCACACTTATTAGCCTGTGCAATGCGCACAAGCTTATCAAGGACGACACTTTCTGATTTTATGGTGTTTATCGATTAAAGAGAGTCTCTGGTACTTGGATGACAATTAATGTATATGCATTAAGCCATGTTTTCCCAAAATCAAGCTAAATTAATGATTTGATAAAAAGATAAAAGTGATAATAATTTTAAAGCGACAAAGCGAATAAGCAAAATCGATTTTAAATCAAATAAACAACCAATGAATTCTAAAATTTTACCTTGTGGCATTTTTAGTAATTATCTAAAAAGGACCTTTTCATAGTTTGACATTAAATGCTTAATATTGATAAATGTAAACATGGATCTTCAAAGCTTCATTTAAAAAAAACAAGAATAAAATAATAGAAACAAAAAAAGTTATGCTATATAATAAGAGATGTATTTTATACTGTATATGAATAAGCAATCATCGTAGTATGAAAAAATATAACGACAACAACAACACTCTCCTAATTATTAAATCGTTTAATTTTGTCAATTTACCGAAACGTGAAAAGTCTTCTTGTCTTCAGACTTTCAAATTGAATGAGTTAAATAAACTGTCAGATCTTAGATCATGAATAACTTACAGGTTAAGTGGTTGCCTGTTAGCATGGGGCCAGTAGATTTAAGCCCTGGAAACTCAGTTTCAAAAGTTGATTATGCAATAGCGAACAACTTCAGTGCCTTCAGCGCGTTGATTCTGATTGGCATGAGTGCATGGCAAACACAATAACACGTACTTTATTCTCTTTGTGAGCATAATTTATAATTGGAAACCAAATTTAGCATTTAATACAAGTAAAAATAAGATACATATTGTGATTTTTTACGACTGTCGGATGAAGCAAGCGTTTGCTGGAAAGAGAAATAATTGAAACCTTAATCACGTATAAGTGTTATGCAGTACGTAAATAAAACTAAAAACGATAGTTCCCCTTTTGATTTGGAGCATTTTAAATATTCGATGTAAAGAAATGCCATTCACTCCAGGGACCTATACAAACAAAGGGATTAGCAACTTCGCGATATCCCGTTACAGCACGCAAAATAAACCGAGATTTGATAATCTCGATAGATTGGTCCCTGTGTAGCGATAATAAACCGGTGCGCGAGATTTGATAATCTCGATATATTGGTCCCTGTGTACCGATAATGCGGCTACACGATATCGATTGCGAGGGATTTCGCTTATTGAGCGGGTCACGTTTTTTCGGATTCAAATTATATTATGTTAAATAAACAAGAACCTATTCGTTCAATTGTTGCGTTTTTGATCTCAAAATCAATCATTATTTAGTCTAATTATTACGCAGTATGTCGAACGGGGACCCAATTATCGGACCCTTTGATGAACATTAATTGCCGGTTGTTTCGCCAAAGTTAAATTACCGTTGTTTATCGCACGTATGTGCATGTACAAAAGACCGGTCTTTTAATAGAATTAAAATGTCACCATGTTTTGTTTGAAATAGCAACATAATCAAGACATGTTAAGTGCAAACAACTCAAAATGTATAACTGTTCTTTTAACCTCCGACGCCGCAAAGTTTCGCATGCCATTTTAATATTCACCAACAGAGTCGCTCAGAACCTGTGCAGCCAGACTGACCTTTATGTAGCTGAAGGAAAGCAGATCCATTCGATTGCGAGCGATTTCGCTCATTGATGGTGATATTTGTTTCGCAATATTCGACTTTCGTTGTTTAATAAACAAATATATATTCGTTCAATTTTGCCTTGTTTGTCTTGTAAATAAATAATTAGTAATATTAACACGCAGTATGCTACACGGAACCCAATTACCGGATGCGTTGACGAGTAACAATACCATTTGTTTCACAGGGTTTCAATTGCCATTGTATATCGCACATATGTGCATGTAGCAAAGACCGGTCTTTTAATTAATTAAAAATGTTACTCGGCTGTGTGAAAAATATCAGCGTTTCTAACGCCTGCCAATTGCTTACAATTTAAAATGTATAATTGTTCTTTATCATCCGAGACAATGAAGGTTCGCATGCCATTATATTATTCTGTTGGACTCCTTTTAAACATGATATCCATAGTAGTACTGAAAGTCTTTTCGTGATTTCGTGTTCAAGTATTGAACAAAAATCAACAGAATTTGAAGGCAAGGCAATTCATAAAAGTCGTTTATGTTTTTATTTCTCAGTATAAATCAGTTAATCACTGAAACATACACATTAGTTCATGCATGATAGGTAATCTTGGTATTATTTAAGTTTAAGAGTATGTGTAACAATACATTCATGTTACTAAGTGTAATGAGCATTCAGTTAAAGAAAATATTTTAAAAACTCAATAGCATGTAAAAAAAATCACATGTTTGTAAAAGATTTTGCACAAGTAACCATTTGCAATGTGAAATAGAACAACAAAAATTCGATAATAATACTAACAATTTTCTATTTATTATTTCAACAGCAAAAGATTGAGATTCCTCCTGACATGGTAATGCAGAAGATTTATTCGAAGCCTACAGCAATACAAAAAGCTTACTAAAATTAAATACCAAATTATCTTGTTTAAACAAGTTTGAAAAATTTATATTTATAATGAGTTTTGGGAACACATTTTTGATAAACATGATCAAAGATCTAACAGTCACTTTTGAGTTAAGCAGAGATATTCACTGCTGGAATGTGTTCATTTATAAAAAAATTCAACAGTTTAATTTAATCAATTTAATATTTAAAACTAATTCATACTGAATTTTCTTTTGTCTTCGGCAAGTCTGAAGGTTTGTGAAGTTTGTTGTCGCCACTGCTTTATATAGTAGACATGAATATAGTAACATCATCTTAGTGCTGGGATGGTCAAGGTACGTCTCAGGAAAAGAAAGGAATCCAATTTCCGTGTTGAATCAGACAGTATCAGTATCCTTGGCATAGCTGTGAACACACATGTATGTCAGCACTATTTAAAGTCCACAATGTTTTTCAACCATTAAAAGTTCTTAATGTGGAAATGACCTGGGTTTGTACGCCCAAGTTTCGTTGGCGTCATGACATTTCCTATGCGGGGTCAAACTTTCCGTCTAAAGAGCAAGAGACCCTCTTTTGCTTCTTTTCAGCACACTGAAAATATAAAACAATATGAATATAAACCAACAAGATTAATAAAGGGCTAGTATTGACTGAGCCTTTCCAAAAATGCTGCGACATATGTTGATCAAATTAATAGTGGTTATAAAATATAAAAAAATGACTAAAATTGTATTGTTTTTGAGCTTATACAAAATTATGATTTTTCAAATAATGCAAATGAAATTTGCACCACAAAATAGATTTAAATGCAACGTTTGGAAAGATACAATCATGATTATTATAGGGCTAGAATTGACTGAGCCTTTCTTAAAATGCTGCGAAATATTTGATTAAATTGATAGTGATTACAAAATAAAAAATGACTAAATATGTATAATCTATGAGCTAATACAAAATTATGATTTTGCAAATAATGCAAATTAAATTTGCACCACACAATGCATTGAAATGAAACGTTTGTAAAGATAAAAACATGATAACAATAGGGCTAGCATTGACTGAGCTTTTAGAAAAGAGCCAAGACATATGTTGATCAAACTGAAATTGTAAAAAAAAAAAATGACTAAAATTGTATTGCTTTTGTTCTCATTCAAAATCATGAATTTGCAAATAATACAAATATAATTAGCATCACATAATGCGTTGAAATGTAATGTTTGTAAAGATACCCATAAGATTAATATAGGGCTAGTATTGACTGAGCCTTTCGAAAAGAGCCACGACATATGTTGATCAAACTGATAGTGATTACAAAATAAAAAAATGACTAAAATGGTATAATCTTTGAACTAATACAAAATTATGCCTTTGCAAATAATGCAAATTAAATTTGCACCACACAATGCATTGAAATGCAACGTTTGTAAAGATACCAACATGATATATATAGGGCTAGTATTGACTGAGCCTTTCATAAAGTATTGTTTGTAAAGGTCCCTGTTCACTCTTAAATCAAAAGTGTCAACAATGCACGGTGACAATCGAGGCTTGCCGAATAGTCTCAGGAGCGTGTCATCAGTCGTGGTACGATGTTCCTCACGAAGTTACAATAAGCACAATACTGACAGAACAGTCATGAATGCAATTGAGCCTTTAAACTAATATTTTAAACAATTAAATATAAGTTTCGTGTTGTAAAAACATTTAATGATATCATATAAACACGAATAACTTGATTCCATGTTGTATTTATGACGCGGCATCAAATAGTTTCGAATTAAAAATTTACCAAATTACCGACATATCGTGTTAACTTGACAATTCATTTTTAGCAGTGCAGTAATCGCCACAAAACAGTTGCACGTATCTATTCATGTAAATAATAATAATAATAACAATAATAATAATAATTATTATTATTAATATTATTTATTATTATTATTATTATTTTTATTATTAGTATTATTATTATTATTATTATTATTATTATTATTATTATTATTATTATTATTATTATTATTATTACCGGTGCTTTTTAAATCCAATCAATCAAAAACATTTAATGTCAAATTTCAATACATGCCAAAATGTAAAAATGCCCCTTTAACTGCCCACTGTATAATGGTGTACTTCTGTGAAGACTTCTATACCTTGAATTATGATCATCTATTGAATTCTCTTGATATATCTTGGAGCCAAAGTTGTTATCTTGTTTTAGAAAAAAAAGAAGAATGTTATATGTGCTAACATGTATATAAACTAGTGTTGAAGCTCATTATACTTTTATTGTGGTCCAACTGTAAACCTTTTAAACGTATATGTGTCTTGTTCTGATAAAACTGGGCATAATGCATGTGCGAAAAGTGTCGTCCCAGATTAGCCCGTGCAGTCCCCACGGGCTTTTCAGGGATGACACTTTCCACGTTTACTAGATTTTCGGTAAAAAGGGACTTCCTTTAAAAAACATTGAAGCGGGAAGTGTCGTCCCTGATAAGCCTGTGTGGACTGCACAGGCTAATCAGATACGACACTTTACGCACATGCATTTTGCCCAGTTTTATCAGAACAAGACACATATGGCTGGCTCTCCATCATGTATCTGTTATGATGTGTTAGCAAATAGCGTTAATTGGTTGTATCATTATGTTGCGGTTAGTTCTCGTATGTTTCACGACCTGGAACCAGACATGGATATTACACATATCTTGTAGCTCTCTATTACTTAAAAATGTTTGATTGTGTGTGTATCTCATGTAAATATGTATATTATAAAACATTGTTTATGTTATAATCAATAAATGAAAATATTTATTATATATTATATATTATTTATATGCTTTATTCCTTCCTATAATTCAACACGAACAATTGAGTGTACACTAAAAGAACTCCAGTAATCAATTTGCATTGTTTAATTATTTGTGTTTGAATTTTCTTATTCCTAAAAGCATATTGATCATGAAAAAAATCTTACCATTTAATCCAATTTGTACGTCAATAAAGGCAAATAATCCAGAAACAACAACGCACGTTAATACACAAACGCTCCGTCTGTTTACCATAATGCACGTGAACGTCAAGTATGACGTAACAGGGGTATCGGTTTATAATAATAATAATAATATATAATAATAATCTCTTTATTTTCTGAAGGTAACTCAGGTTTGACCCAGTTTGAAGGTTTGACGCAGCACGTACTATGGATATGCAGTATTGGTCCCGATAAACTTTCATTTATATAGCAGCGATGCACTTGGCTATCGATTAAAGGAGCAGTGTGCGCTAGATCCTTTTAATTGGGCCGTGCTCTGTGAAAAGGGGGTTAAATGCATGTGCGTAAAGTGTCGTCCCAGAATAGCATATGCAGTCCACACAGGCTAATCAGGGACGACACTTTCCGCTTTTATGATAATTTTCGTTTAGAGAAAGTCTCTTCTTAGCAAAAATTACGTTTAAGCGGAAAGTGTTGTCCTTGAGCAGCTTGTGCGGACTGCACATCCTAATCTGGGACGACACTTTACGCACATGCGACACTTTACACGCATGCATTAAACCCTCTTTTCACAGAGCACGGCATTATTGTAAACGCGTTCTCCCCAACAGAATACATAAAGTACATTAAAGGCACGTTTACGCGGTCGCTTTTATGGGATGTTTCAGTTACGTGTAAAAAGAGAGCTTGCTAGATATATTAATTCTGAAATGAAAAATACTGTCAAAAGTATTATTACAAGAAATAAAAAACATACATGCTAAGCATTAAGCTTGAACGTTAGATATATATGAGCATTTGGATAAATAATACTTATTAAGGTAAACATTGGTCCATGCGCACTAAAAAGCAGTAAGGCATAAACAATAGGCTCAATCAATGTAAGTACCTTGTTTACAATATGCAATATGAGTGTATCTTAAATCTTGATAATTACGTACACGTTAAGACTGCACATTTACGAAAGAACAACTTTCGTTGGTCAAGGATTCTGAAAATATGGTCAAGAATACTACTGCAAAAATTAGAAATAAACATGTTAAGCATTAAGCTTAAACGTTGGATATGTATGAATATTTTCATAATTATAACTAATTTAAGTACACAGTTGTTCGCGTGCAATTGATATATTAATTCTGAAATGTAAATACTGTCAAAAGTCATATTATAAGAAATAAAAAACATACATTCTCAGCATTAAGATTAAACTTTAAATATATATGATTATTTACATAAATAATACTTATTAAGGTAGACAACGGTTCATGCGCACTAAAAGCAGTAAGGCATAAACAATAGGCTCAATCAATGTAAGTACCTTGTTTACAATATGCAATATGAGTATATCTTAAATATTGATAATTACGTACACGTTAAGACTGCACATTTACGAAAGAACAACTTTCGTTGGTCAAGGATTCTGAAAATATGGTCAAGAATACTACTGCAAAAAGTAGAAACAAACATGTCAAGCATTAAGCTTAAACGTTGGATATGTTTGAGTATATACATAATTAACACAAAATTAAGTACACAGTTGTTCACGTGCACTTAGAAGTAAAAATGGAAAGCATAACGAATTAACTCAGTCCAATGTCAGTACATTTTTTACATTATGCAAAATGATAATGTCTTAAATATTAAGTAATACTGTTAGACTGCATACTTTAGACGTTAGATATATATGAACATTTTTATATTTAAAACCTTTTTAAGTCTACAATTGTTTACGTGCACTTAAACAGTAAAGCATATTTTTTAGACTCAGTCAAGTGTTAGTTTTTTTATTACAGATGCAATAAGACTATGTCTTAGATATTAAGAATTACGTGCACGATTAGACTGCACGTTTTATATTTAGGTGGATATATCCATATTTAATACCTATTAATATCCACAATTGTTCACGTGCACTAAAAAACAGTAAAGCATAACAAATTGACTCCATTTAAGCGTATCCTACATAGGGGATATGTAGGGTCCGTCTACGGAGCCCATTGAGTCTTCGTATAAGTGTAGTTAAAATACGTCATGCTTTGATATATGTGTTATATCCCAAAGAAAGCAGCCCTTCAGAAACGAAATTGAGGGTCCGCATTGGGATGATTTTAGAAAAATGCGTTATATTCGATATAAATATTGAAAAGGTGCGCTTATCGTGCATATGACACAAGCATAGTTTGTTATATGCATAGTTATGATTATGTTATTTAGTAGTCAGTAAATAGGAGTGCCAAATACTGAACAATAATCTATACTGGAGTTATCACCACTTAAGACATACATGCTTGAGTTACTCAGAGACGTAGATCTCTGACGGTAGATATCACCAACAAAGACGAACAAATTAAATTTGGAATACAAATGTTATCTATACGCAAGAATTAGTTATGCATACAAAAGAAATATGTTTGCTTTTAGGAATTTCTGTAAGAAATATTCTAAATATAGAAATAAGTATACTAGACATTCCTAATTTCGGAAATAAATTGATCCAATTAAGAAGGATGGGAGAGTCCTCTAGGCGTAAATGGGTAAAACAGCCATTTTGATATCAGAGACATTGGTAATATGAGCCGTGCTCTGTACAAACGGCGTTTTACGCTTTGCATGCTGGGAAATTTGTCGTCTGCTAAAATGTCGTCTGCTGAATTTATAAAATTAGCATTTTCTTTGATTTTTTTCAAAAAATACTATCAGAATAGCAAACAGTTTGGATCCTGATGAGACGCCACGTTCTGTGGCGTATCATCTGGATCCAAACTGTTTGCAAAGGCCTTAAAAATTTAGTTCCCGCATTGTAAGGGTTAACGTATGTGCGTAAAGTGTCGTCCTAGATTAGCCTGTGCAGGCCGCTGGATTTTACTTTAACTGGATTTTTGCTACTTTTTTGCTGGATTTTTTAGACTATACAGGCTTATCTGGGACGACACTTTACGCACATGCATTAAACCCCTTTTTCGCAGAGCACGATCCATATGAATTAACCAGATGAAGCCCAATAAAAGACGCATAGTATGCGTCCACACATTTGACTGTGGGACAGTGTTAGCAGAAATAGCTATTCCCATAACACGTGTAACCTTGGGACAGTGTTATAAGAAACATCCAATGCTACGAAGCATGTCTCCGCGGGACACGCGTTTTCCGAACCAGCAGTTTCAACGACACGTGTCTTCTATGGACAACATTATCAGAAACAGCTATTCAAATGATACCTGTCTACATGTGGCAATATTATCATAAACAGCCTGCCGTGTGACAACACGTGTCTGCGTAGAACATAATTAGCAGCAAAAAATCCATGTATGTGATTACATTATTAGAAACAGCATATCCTATAACGAAATTAACAGAAGTAGCTATTGCTATGACGAAATTATCAGAAACAACAATTGCTGTGACGTAATTGGCATCTACTACTATGACACAATTCTAAGAAATATCGATTGATATGACGAAATTATTAGAGAAACAGCCATTGGTATGATGCTATTGTCAGAAACATCTATTACTATAACGAAATTCTAAGAATCATCGATTGCTATGACGAAATCATCCGCAACAGCCTTGGTATGTTGCTATTGTCAGCAACAACTACTACTATGACGAAATTCTAACAAAGATCAATTGCTATGGCGAAATTATTAGAATCAGCCATTGGTATAATGCTATTGTCAGAAACAGCTGTTGCTATATCGCCGCTATCAGGAACAGCTTTTCCCATGACGCTTTTGCCAAAAACAGAGCTTCCCATCACACTATCGTCAGAAAACATTAAAGATATAGACGGGAAAAGCCGTCTTGTTCATTCATTTTAGTTGTTCGCGCTAGCGGGCAACTAATGTAGAGGGAGTTTTGCAAGTCAGTCTGCTCTTAACTACGCTAGGAACGATAAACACCGCATCTGCTTGTTTATACTTCAGCACTGGTACACTGCAGACAGCGTGTATGTAATCAATAGTGTTCAACAGCTTGTGCGACGACATTGGCCAGTTTATCATTGAAATCTGTACATATTGGCTGCTTTCAGGGAAAACGGGATTTATGCATTTCAAACAAGATTAGCCTGTGCACATTTATATGCCTGTGCAATGCGCACAAGCTTATCAAGGACGACACTTTCTGATTTTATGGTGTTTATCGATTAAAGAGAGTCTCTGGTACTTGGATGACAATTAATGTATATGCATTAAGCCATGTTTTCCCAAAATCAAGCTAAATTAATGATTTGATAAAAAGATAAAAGTGATAATAATTTTAAGCGACAAAGCGAATAAGCAAAATCGATTTTAATCAAATAAACAACCAATGAATTCTAAAATTTTACCTTGTGGCATTTTTAGTAATTATCTAAAAGGACCTTTTCATAGTTGACATTAAATGCTTAATATTGATAATGTAACATGGATCTTCAAAGCTCCATTTAAAAAAAACAAGAATAAAATAATAGAAACAAAAAAAGTTATGCTATATAATAGAGATGTATTTTATACTGTATATGAATAAGCATCATCGTAGTATGAAAAAATATAACGACAACAACAACACTCTCCTAATTATTAAATCGTTTAATTTTGTCAATTTACCGAAACGTGAAAAGTCTTCATGTCTTCAGACTTTCAAATTGAATGAGTTAAATAAACTGTCAGATCTTAGATCATGAATAACTTACAGGTTTAGTGGTTGCCTGTTAGCCTGGGGCCAGTAGATTTAGAGCCCTGGAAACTCAATTTCAAAAGTTGATTATGCAATAGCGAACAACTTCAGTGCCTTCAGCGCTTTGATTCTGATTGGCATGAGTGCATGGCAAACACAATAACACGTACTTTATTTTCTTTGTGAGCATAATTTATAATTGGAAACCAAATTTAGCATTTAGTACAAGTAAAATAAGATACATATTGTGATTTTTTACGACTGTCGGATGAAGCAAGCGTTTGCTGGAAAGAGAAATAATTGAAACCTTAATCACGTATAAGTGTTATGCAGTACGTAAATAAAACTAAAAACTATTTGCTTTACATATCTTAAGTAAACATGGTCTAACCACATTATATATCAGACAAAGGATTCAAGTTCTGAAATGATATTGGATGAAATGCAAAAAAATATCATAAAATGTAATATAAAGTATTAAAGTAAATGCTATGTGCCCACATACACTTACTATAGGCCTCTAAAAAGCCAAGAATTGCAACAATGAGTTAAATAAACTGTCAGATCTTAGATCATGAATAACTTACAGGTTGTAGTGGTTGCCTGTTAGCCTGGGGCCAGGTAGATTTAAGCCCTGGAAAACTCAATTTCAAAAGTTGATTATGCAATAGCGAACAACTTCAGTGCCTTCAGCGCTTTGATTTCTGATTGGGCATGAGTGCATGGCAAACACAATAACAACGTACTTTATTTTCTTGTGAGCATAATTTATAATTGGAAACCAAATTTAGCATTTAGTACAAGTAAAAATAAGATACATATTGTGATTTTTTTACGACTGTGCGGATGAAGCAAGCGTTTGCTGGAAAGAGAAATAATTGAAACCTTAATCACGTATAAGTGTTATGCAGTACGTAAATAAAACTAAAAAACGATAGTTCCCCTTTTGATTTGGGAGCATTTTAAATATTAGAATGTTAAGAAATGCCATTCACTCTTAAATCAAAAGTGTCAACAATGCACGGTGACAATCGAGGCTTGCCGAATAGTCTCAGGAGCGTGTCATCAGTCGTGGTACGATGTTCCTCACGAAGTTACAATAAGCACAATACTGACAGAACAGTCATGAATGCAAATTGAGCCTTTAAACGAATATTTTAAACAATTAAATATAAGTTTCGTGTTGTAAAAACATTTAATGATACATATAAACACGAATAACTTGATTCCATGTTGTAATTTATGACGCGGCATCAATAGTTTTCAAATTAAAAATTTACCAAATTAAACCGACATATCGTGTTACTTGACAATTCATTTTTAGCAGGCAGTAATCGCCACAAAACAGTTGCACGTATCTATTCATGTAAATAAATAATAATAATAACAATAATAATAATTATTATTATTATTAATATTATTTATTAGTATTATTAGTTTTTTTATAATATTAATATTATTATTATATATTATTATTTTATTATTATTATTATTATTATTATTATTATTATTATTATTATTATTATTATTATTATTACTTATTATTATTATTATTATTATTATTATTATTATTATTATTATCATTATTATTATTATTATTATTATTATTATTATTATTATTATTATTAATTATTATTATTATCATTATTATTATTATTATTATTATTATTATCATTATTTTTATATTTAAATACTATATAAAACATCCATTTCTGTGTTTACATATGTCTGTGTCAATACCATTGAAGCATAACAATATGTGTATCACGCTAGCGGTTTAACGTGAATCGTTCGTAACTATCGATTATTGTTTAGGTGCACATGAAGTCATTGCATTGATTTGTGGAAATGGGATAAATATTGCCAACACGGCAATATTCATTATTTTAACAAACTTGCGAAGGAAATGAGTCATTTCTATTTATTTTTGCATTCGATATTCAATGACTCATTGAAACATGCTTTTGTAGATCATTGATAAATTGCGAAACTTTAAACATCGATGCATAAATATGGGTCTCACTAAAACGAGCGGCCCATAAATAATTTGTCTACGTGTTTCAGATTGAACAGATTGAATATTTATTGTTACATTGAAGCGGAAATGTGCATGCACATGCACTTTACATAAGCAATCGTGCGTTCATAATCTGCTGACGACAAGCCGTGAAAACTACGCCTGCGGGTTGCATTTGTATGCATAAGATGAGTAAGCGGTGAACTTATTTATTCCACACAAATGAAACACCCCAGGAAACCCGAAACCTTGTGAGCAGTGTAAAATCATTGGAGCAGTGTTCGGTACTTTACCATGAACTAACCTAGGGTATTAAAGTAAATTGGAAAAATAAATTTTCCAAGTCCAATTTTTGAAACAACTGAGTATTAACATTGAAAGCAAAGGTATTGGCCTACATGTAGAAAAAAATCCTGACACATTTTCTTAAAAAAAAATGAGAAAAAAGTGGCTCCATGAAGTAGAATGTCGGGCAAAATGGGACATTTTCAGGCATTTAGGGGAGAAAAGCTGCTTTAATTTGCAAGCCACTACAATAATTTAAGGATTTATACAAACTTACACAGGTCTGCCATAACTTCTCAGAAGGATTTCACCAGAAAACTATTTCTTGTGGAGAAATTTGCGTTTTAATGAACATATTCGGAAAACACGGATACCATCTGGAGATGACCAGGAAATCTTATATGAGCAGTAACTTCATAATTATTTTTGGTGACGAAAAACCTAATTTCCCGCCATTTTGTTGCAATTTCTTTGCTTTGTAGAGGTATAGAGTAAGTGAATGTGGGCACATATGAATACAAATGTATTTAAGGTAGCGCACCTCTAATGGGCACATATCCAAATATAATCTAAGTAATTATTTTCTTAATCAGCATCATGTCACTGAACTACATGCAAATTTGTAGGTAGGCTTTCCATGCTTTTAAAAAAAATATACCGATTTTTTCAAAACCACCCCCACCCCGCTCGGCTTTTGTCCAGTTTATTTTCACCCCTGGGGTATATAAAAGTTCCATAATTCATTCAAATTTCCAAATATGGACATGCAGTTGGTGTGCACAGATGCTGTAAAGGGTTTAAAGTTTAAACAAGATGAAATAAGTATTTCTTTTACAGACATTTATTTTTTACAAATTTTTATCTATGGAAGAGCCCCATGAAATGTAAGTGATTTCAGCCAAGTAAAAATTGGGTCGGTTAAAAACAAAGTGTCATAAAATTCAAAATAGTATCATTTAAGTCATATTTTAAACTTAGTTTTTATAGAAACACTATATACAACAAAAATACTAAGAACTAGACAGATTTACCGTTTACTTTTTGAAATAAAAAATAAAATGCAAACATGCATGGTTCGTATTTTCAACAGTAAATCACCCAATTTCGCCATAACGTTGTTTTAATTTTAATAATTGAAGAATGTGCATAAATTGCAACATATTTAACAATAAATATAGCTTATATGCCATATTAAATCAAATTACGTTAGAGAATAAATAAAACGCGTCGCAAAAAAGTATACGTCGTCGGCAGGATTCGAACCTGCGCGGGAATATCCAAAAGATTTTCTAGTCTATCGCCTTAACCACTAGGCTACGGCACCTAATAGTAGGCTCTTCAACCTTCGAAGAAATCGCGGGAAATCATTAGAGGTTACTTTAAATAATCTTAAATCAGGTCTTAGTTTTGCAAATACCTCCCAAGGTGTATTATTAAATTCTCAAACTTCATCTTAACATTGCCTATACATATTATTGAAATATCCCTTATTAATTTCCGTCATAAGAATAAACTCATTAGAATAACGATATGTTATAAGCTGTTACATGACAAAGATAAGGGGAGGTAAACCAAACTTACAGGAAGCCATTAGTGAAATTGTTTAAAGATGACTGTTTGTTGTTGACAGTGACTGTTAGTGGAGACGGTGTAGTGTATATATAAAGCTCATAAGGGTGTATATACATATGAAGTTGATGGTTGTATGTTCATTTGTTCAAAAGTTATTTCATGAAAATAATCCGGACGGACTGACGGAAAAAAATCGGGACGGACATGACGTACTGGGACAGGGACGGACGGGATAAACTGATTCCTTTATAGCCCAAAAGAGAGTTTGTTGGGGGTATACTAATGTGGATGGGGAGGCAACACTAGAATTGTGATACAATGTAATTTTAGCACAAACTGGCAAACGAGTTAGTAATTAAGATAAAACTATTTGCTTTACATATCTTAAGTAAACATGGTCTAACCACATTATATATCAGACAAAGGATTCAAGTTTCTGAAATGATATTGGATGAAATGCAAAAAATATCATAAAATGTAATATAAAGTATTAAAAGTAAATGCATATGTGCCCACATACACTTACTATAGGCCTCTAAAAAGCCAAGAAATTGCAACAAAACGGCTGGAAATTAGGTTTTTTGTCACCAACAAGAATTATAAAATCACTGCTCATATATGGTTTCTTGGTCTTCGCCAGATGGTATCCATGTTTTCCCAACATGGTCATTAAATTCATTTTTCTACATGTAGGCCAATACCTTTGTTATAAATGTTAATACATAGATGTTTCAAATTGGACTTGGAAAATTTTATTTTTTCCAATTTACTTACCCTAGGTAAGTTTATGGTAAAATACCGAACACCGCTCCAATGATTTTACACTGCTCACAAGGTTTCGGGTTTCCTGGGGTGAGGAATATGACTTAAATATGTAATAGCATTTTCAGTTTGATGGTTGTATACGAGTTTCTTCTCATATTGGGTAGATTATATTTTAATTGGAAATGACTCTGTCTAACCTAAAGGGACATTTTCACGTTTTGGGTAAATTGACAAATTGAAAAATATTTGTTTTTCAGATGTGCAAATTTCCGTTTTAGTTATGATTTTTCGCCCAAAAAAATACTGAACATTTACTATGCTCTAACATATCCATTATATGCATCTTTTGGCGATTTAAAACCTTAAAATTTTGAAGCGTCACAAACGCAAACGATTCAATAATTTGGAGATTTATGTTGTTACCGTTATCAATATCGACTGTTACTGCGCCTTATTTTTCGGTCGTTTTTTGGTGGAAAGAAGCCTTGTTCGGTGCATCTGTTTTCCATAGTCTCATATTTCAGAGATTTAGTAGTGAACACCTATGCCTACCCTGTCAATATCCCCAAATGATAAAACCAAAACAACAGTTTAAGGTGTAGAACTTACCTTCGGTGAACATATGATTTTTTTCTTTATAGAGTACAGCTCCTTCATGACTCAGCTATTTAGTATAATGTAAATATATGGCGGATACAAAACCATTACATCGCCGTTTTCTTTTGTATATTTCAGTCACTTAAGGTGAATATTTGAATAATGAATGTCTAGCAGTACCAGCACCTTATTCTCTGTCGATACCGCAAAGTGCTATATGCCCGGGGCTATATGAAATAAATTTTTGGTAAACCAGATGAGTCTGTTTTTTCCGATACAATCACTTGAAGATGTCGTACATGCGGAAATATGATTATCGGCTGTAACACAAACATGTCTTCCAAAGTGTGGTCCTCTGAAGACTGTGTAGTCCATCCATTCCAACGTTTCGACTTTATGGTATTTTAGTTTTCATGGAGATGCCATAATCAATTGTAACGGAATCGTAATATTAAGTATAAAGTGCAGATAGAAAGTTGATCTGGTTTGACACTACCGGGTATACACATATGAACTAATACAGATTTTCTCATGGAAAGTCTAGATGTTTATAAAGCGACACAATACGAAATTTAATGATGAACAACTTCATTACAATTACGTTTCCGACCTCATTGTGTTTTTTAATAAGATGCCGAATGTATACAAATAAGTACATTCTTAAACCATTTATGCTAGCGTCTACAAAAAAGCACACTGGCAAACAGCGTAGACCCAGATGAGACGCCGCTTGATGCGGCGTCTCATCTGGGTCTGCGCTGTTTGCTTAAAGGAATTTTGTACGAAATATTCTAAATATAGAAATAAATATTCTAGACATCCCTAATTTTGAAATAAATTGATCCAATTTAGAAGGACGGGAGAGTCCACTAGGCATTGAGGTCCTAAATGTGACAACGTATTACTGTATATTCGTACAACTTACTTAATTTCGTTTAAAATACTGGGTTTGGACGAAAATGACGACTGCTTTCCAACATTTTGCCCTGAGGTCTGTGAAACTTTGTCCCGAAGTCCGGCACACAATGTTACATATACCTTCCATTTTGTTAACGTTACAGCACGAGATTTAAGTGCTGCAATTTTTGGATTTAACACGTCGTTGTATATAAAAGATACTTTGTATTAATCAGGGTGGTTCCAGAATTTCTGGTTGGGTGGGGGGGGGGGCGATATTGAAAGATTTGCTGGGGGTCCAAGGGGCCGCTAGGGTCCCTGATGGGTGCAGGGCAAAGCCCTGCTAGGCTGTCAAGGGGGCGAAGCCCCCCGGAAGCTCCACGTTTTAGTGATTTTGAAGGCTTTGACAACCACTTCTCAAGCATGTCACGCCTTATACTTTCATCAAAGTGCTTTCTTATAATGCCAAAAGGTGCATAGTTTATAGTTTTGGGGGTCCAGGGGGGCGAAGCCCGCCGGACGCTCCACGATTTTAGTGATTTTGAAGGCTTTGACAAGTTTAAATAGATGGTTTTAGATCTAGCTAAGTGCGAAACATCAAATGAATTGACTTTACTTACTTTGGCGATTTTAGGGGGGGGGGGGGGGCGTACGTTGCGTCCGCCCTCCCCCCCCCCCCCGCCCTGGAGCCGCCTATGTTACTTAAACATGATTTACTCGTGATTGAACCAATATATCGTGTCTTAAATTTCAATGAAAAAAAAATTAAAAAAGTTGGCACACTATTCCCCGGCCTCTTGAAGGGTATCCGAATGAATGGTTAATTAGTATAACCTTTAAGGTGATTTGTATAGAATCATGATTACTACACATTTTCAAACACACATAAAATATACACTGTTTAAATACGAACCGTTGATCGATTATAACATTAATCTTATTAACAAAAATGATAGCTTGTTTTTAAAGTTCTTCATTTGGTCAGTTGACCTCTTGTGTCGTTCATTATACACTTTGGATTCCTTGTATCGTAAATCCGGTTAACTGCGATTAAAACCCGTGCTGAAATAAACTCGGTTGATCCTAAATGCAGTTTAAAATAAAGTAGCACTAATAAAGCATTGTAATTTCAGTGTGACTATGGCCATTGATTATTGATTTGATAAACAATAGTACATTATTTAGGACATGTTCATCTCTGTTTGCACTTTTCTTTAAGTCATCGTTTAATAAATGACACATGACTTCTATATGAAAGAGGGGATTTTATTATTACACAGATAAATAATGAAGGTTCAGCAAACGACCGACTGATGGAATATACATTATACGATCATATACATTTGTGTGAAAGATGCTGGCTATTTTGACAAACATCTTGCCACTTACGGAAAAAGTTGCATTGAAGATGTAATGTTTGCAAGTTTGGATAAATAACATTACGAAAATGACCGTAGATGATAAAACAACAACCTAATTGTATGAAATTGTGGTACAGTACATAATAATTAAAGTTGCAAACATACGCAATCTTATTTGATACACGCTTGTATAAACGGACCCTCTTATCGTTTTTTTAACGATAATTATGGAGCATATTGAGATAAAAGACTTGAACTCGTCACATCAGCAGAAAACTACTAAAGTTCAGCTGCCTTCTGTTTCCTTAGCAACATCGTCTCTGGCAGAACCAGAGTCCTCATATCCTAAGATCCTGGTACAGAAACGCAATTCTGGCAATCTTCACAATATGCCACTTCCGGGACACGAGTATGACTTCCGACGAACGCTGGATCACAAGTGTTCCACTCCCCGAAAGTTAGTGGGAGCGGAGAGTACGTCCGCATGTACCACCGGACACTCTGGATGTTGGCGGTCTGCGTCTCGACGAGTCCCAAACATTCCGAAGCGACGTCATACTGAGCGGCTAGATGTGGCGCGCATAGCGACGCCGGCGCCGATCGACCATGATCTTCAGGCACAAGACCAGTTGACTGAAAACATCTCCATTTACGACGGTCATACCACGTTTATGTATTCTGTATCAAAACGATAACAAGTTACAATAGTAGCTGTAATGCAAATAAATGTAAAATGCAATCAATGATATGGTAATAATTCAAATCATTGACAGGAAGCACAATTAAGGTAAACATTCAACAATTTCTGACAACTCGGCAGCCATCAAGTCTCCAGTAATGTCGGGCCATTCTGTGCTGACCAGACATGTATTCTGGAGACGATGCTGATGTAGATGTCTGGCACATCTTCACAGAAACCGTGTTGTCAAGCAAAGATGTTGGGATAGATAATAATTTTCACAAATTTTCGTACTGATTATTTTTCAGTTTTGGAAATATCTGAACAAACACACTATCAAATATAAATAATTGACCAACTTGTCAGTTATGAAGTGAGCCTTGTTCTGAGAAAACTGGGCTTAATGCATGTTAGTAAAGTGTCATTCCAGATTAGCCTTGCTTTTCGCATAAACTTGATTTTCGGTAAGAAGGGACTTCATTGAAATAAAAATACCATAAAAGCGGAGTGTCGTCCCTGATTAGCCTGTGCGAACTGCACATGCTAATCTGGGACGACACTTTACGCACACGCATTTAGCCCATTTTCACAGAACGCGGCTCATATTATGCGTAATCGTATCCAAACAAACACTTTGCGTCTTAATGCAACCATGTAGTCCAAAACAATTGCTGACATCGATGTTTCAGACCGCACCACGGTGGGCAAAGTGGATGACCTAGAAGAGTTCGCAGGCGACAATATCAGTGAACAATTTCAAATGGAAAATATTCGCAAATCCGTTGTAAGTAAGCCGTTCAAGGAGAAGTATGACGTCATCGTACGGACACTGAAAGCGCGAGGTTTCTCTCGCCATCGCCGGGTCCTCACCTGGGTTTGACAGAAGACGCGGTGAACTTTTATTTCCCAACGACGCTCAGTAAAGACAGTCAAATCGCCAAATGCTCGTTGAGTTAGACCAGAAAGCGAACGAGAACAAACTGCCAGCGCATTTACCAGATATAAGTGCTTCACATAAAAATGTTTCAGTGGTTTATGAGGATACCATATAGATATGCCATACGTATACATGCACACATGTTTTGTTTGATTTTGTAATTATGGGTAGTTATGTTGTTTTTATGAACTTGCAATAATAAATTAACAAGAAATATGTTTGTAAACGTTTGTATCCTACTATTTTTGCAAGGGTTACAATACACAATCATTCACTTTGCAAATTAATTGCACATAAATGTAAATGTAAGAAGTGAGATTCTGCTTAAAACAATA